>NC_089198.1:18433315-18533315 GCF_963930695.1 Labrus bergylta
ACACAAAAATGAAATACCACAGAAGAAAACATCCAACCCATCAAAAAGTTCTCTGAACAGTATGGTTTTCAGTCTCATGCCAGATGTCTGCATTTCAAGCGGTGCCAGCGCCTCACACAAACCTCCCCATACACCCTGTACACTTCCACTTCCCATATGTGCACTTTCTTGCTAAGTTTTCTTCAAGCTCAAGTTTTCCCCTCTGTCTTCCTCAGAGCCACCATCGGCCCCTCAGCAACTCATTTCTGTGGTGAACGAGACGTCGGTGGTCCTGGAGTGGGCCCCCCCTCGCCGGCTGGGAGGACGCAGCGACACCAGCTACAGTCTGGAGTGTCTCATTTGTCAAACAGGAAGCCACAGTCAAACCGGTAAAGTCCTCCCAAGGAATCGCAGCGTCTCACTTCCAGAGGCTCAGTATGGGGGCCTGGGGATACAGTCAGACCAAGGGATTGTGGGATCTGAAGTGCAAACAGGGAGAGGGGTTTACCAGAGCGGGCAGGTACCTGAAGATTACCCGAGACCTGGTTCAGATTCAGGCTCCAGCTCTCAGCTCTGCCTCCCCTGCGGCTCAGACGTGCTCTTCTCCCCCAGTCAGGCAGGCCTAAAGAGCGCTAGGGTGGTAGTGAGTGAGCTCCGGGCCCACACACACTACACCTTCATTGTTTACGCACGCAACGGGGTCTCCCAGGTCAGCGGCACAGGTGCAGCCCAGAGTGTGTCCGTCACCGTCACCACCAACCAAGCTGGTAAGAAAACATTTGATGAATGAATTTGTAGGATGGTTGAGTGTTGCATGAAAACACTAAATGTGCTTATGGATGTTGTCTGTAATTGGGTCAGCACAAAGCAAAATGCTGCTCTCTGCATGTGAGCCCCGGGGAAGCAAGGCCCCATGGGTAATGCTGGGCTGTGTGGGGAGGCATGATATGAACAAGCTCTGTTTGAAGCTACACACTTGCACGTAAAGAAATACCATTGAAGCTTCTGTGAGAGGTTTTTTATTTTGTATCAGTGTTTGGGGAATCTGTGTGGAAAAAGTGTCTCCCAAAATGTCTTTGCTGGTTTTGTATTCTACATGGGAGTATTGTTTTTAACATCTTTGTGATGGTAAACTGTCTATGCAGCATGCAGTTAATTACCTTGTTAGAGGTACACGTACCCCTCAGCAGCAGTTTCAGGAATTAAAAATAACTACAAACAAATAGTCAGTGTTGCTGCTGATGGTCTCATTTGCTTTTGTAGGCCATTAATGGGCATCAGTGTTAATATATTCTTTTTCATAACCTGCTAAAAACTCCTTACAGGGGCTTTAAATTTGAAATGCTAATAGATCAGCTCGGCCTCCCCTCTGGCTCCGACGTGTCGTTCTACCCACGTCAGATTTTTTGTATATGTATATCACAAATGCATTTTTTACTTTTATACTACAATAGAGTTGAATAGAGGAAAACACCTTAAACAGCATCCACACTGACAAAGCTACCAGACTCTTTTCAAATAGAGACTCTTACAACAATGTCAGAGTTGCCGTAGTTAATACTCTGTCCTCCTACACCTAAGAACCGCTGATTTAATTACAGGGCTGCTCTTAAGATGATGTCAGAAAGCATTCAGGGAAATGTAAATCACTCACCTAAATACAAATAGACAGAGGCTGCTGAGAGGAAAGCAGTAAATTAAAACACTACATAGTACAACTGTTGACAGTATTAGTGTGTCTAATGGTGGGATTTTACTCGTGTCAAATCTGGACCACAGAAGTGTTTGAAAAATCCCCCAGATTTTACGGCGTGTTTCATTTTAGTTGTGAAGGTGTCAGCTGGTGTGTGGCACTCCTCACACATGCTCTTCATTAGTTTTTCAGTCTGTGCTGTTCTTTTTTTGTGTGTGTGTGTGTGTGTGTGTGTGTGTGTGTGTGTGCACGCACGCTGTTACATCTCAACTGTCCATGCTTTAAGTCTTTATGGTGGCATTTAGAGAACGGCATACCTGCTTAGCTCCTGGCCGCCTGGGGAAATAACTTAACGTTTGTGTGCACAGCGCGAGGGCTGTCTGCGATGTGTCGAGTCCAACCTGCACCACCATATGGCCCCATATCATATTAACAGACACAAAGGAGGAGAAACGCCATAAAGCAACAGGAAAGGGAGGGATGTAAGAGGAGAGAGAGAGAGAGAGAGAGAGAATGAAGTGTTTCTCTGTGGAGCAGAAAGGAAGGAGATTTAGGTCAGATCTCAGGTACAGTGGGTCAGTGGGATTGTTGACCAGAGGCAGCATACATCTTTATAACCTATACATAGAGCTTACAAACAGCTGGAGATGTTATTATAGAATATACAGAATGTTTTTCTACCAAGTTAGAGATCTGTACATTTGTCTTTAAAGTGATATATAATAACAGATATATATCTTCATCAAAATACAATATTTTTCACTTTTTCCTTCGTGTAAAAACGTCACTTGGTCAGAGTTTTCTATTGAAATGAAAATGCAAAGCATTTAAACTGAATTGTGTTGTTGTCTACGTACAAGAAGAGACTTAAAAATGTCCTGCCATCTGAAACATCTCATTTGGAAAAATAACCACCCCTATAAGATGTTGGTCATACAAAGGGCAAAGGACCGAATCCTGCTATATCAATTTTTAGAACTAAATTAAACTTAAACTAAATTATTAAACTTAACTTAACCAAACAAACTTAACACAAACCCTCCCCATTTTTTCCCCTCTCAGCTCCCTCCCCCGTGTCATCAGTCCACGCCACCGAAGTTACCAGGCACAGTTTGTCGTTGTCGTGGCAACAGCCGGATCGACCCAATGGGGTCATCCTGGAGTACGAGGTCAAGTTCTATGAAAAGGTGAGGCGGTGGCAGGTTAATGCAGCTCAGGCAGCTGTCTGGATTGTCAATATGTGGGCCCTCTGTTTATGTTTCCCTGATGGTGAACATGGATTTGCAGTCAGGCGCTGAAAAGAGACTCTTTCTTTGTCTATTCAGGACCAGAGAGAGCGCTCCTATCGCATAATGAGGACCTTCTCTCGGATCGTCGATGTAGCGGGTCTCAACCCCCTCACTGTGTACGTGTTTCATGTGCGAGCTCGCACTGCAGCGGGATACGGAGAGTTCAGTGCCCCATTTGAGTTCTCCACAAATTCAGGTATCCTCATAATAACAGTCAGTCTTTCAACAGGAAGAATTACGATTTGTTGTGTTTAATTTGTTGTGCTGAAGTTTTTTACTTCAGCACTTTAGTGACTTTAGTGTCCTTCCTCTTTTAGATCCCTTCCCTCTGATTGGAGAAGGAGTAAACTCAGCCTTCCTGCTGCTGTCTGTCAGCGGGGTTGGAATTTTACTGCTGATATCTGCAGCTGTCTTCATCATTAGCCGCAGGTACACACACACACACACACAAACACGCACACACATACACAAACTTTCACTTTCGCACACTAATGTAAGGATACAGGCAGGCGTTCACACTTATATGCTTGTTATGCTGCCTGGAGGTTCCCCTGCAGTACATCACTGACGTCAATCAGTGTGCTGCCTCTAACTTAACTACTGCTGCTGAACTGCCCAAATCTCACACACACACACACACACACACACACACACACACACACACACACACACACACACACAGACACCTCTGCGTGCCTGAATAATGTGTGTGTTACCTGAAGCTTTTAAAGGGGATTAGACTGGAGACAGTGATAATCCCTTTGTCCCTGACTTGTCATTACTGTCTTTTCAGCAGCACAGCTTGCGTGTCACACTCACAAGCATGCGCAATTGCCCACAAACACACACACACACACACACACACACACACACACACACACACATACACACCTGCTTGCCAACAAAGGTGTTTCTGACAGTTTCTTTGTTTAATGGAAAACACCTTTTATCTTTCTCTACCTGAGGCGTCGCCCCTCCTCCCCTGCGCTCCCTTAAATGCTTTCATCTACTCGCTCTGTGTCTTTCCTGCAGCCTCTGTTCTCATTGTCAGCGCTTTCTATTGCTGTTAAATCCTGAAAAACCCCATGAATGCACACAGCTACTGAGAGGAATACGTGGTTAAAAAACGCTCACATGCCCTTTTGTGTGGCCTCTTAACTGTAGAAATCACAACAAAAAGAAAGTGATCAAGAAGAAATTAAATTAAGCTTTGACTGACGTTTGTGCCTCTTCTTTTTGTGTTTTTCAAATGTTCGTTATTTCGTTTGTGTCATCAGGAGGAGTAAGTACAGCAAAACAAAGCAGGATTCAGAGGAGGAGAAACATCTTAACCCAGGTAACACACACACACACACACATTTGATACACACATAGAATCACACACAAACATACTGTAATGAGGAAAAGACAGATGGATCTCCTTTTTTCCCATCTTCTCTTCGATCCACCTGCACCCAACGTATACACATACTGCCAAAGACATTTACATAACATATGCAGCAGTTACACAACTCATTTTCTCATCCTCTGCATCCCTCCTTCTCTCCTCCTCCCTCGTTTCCTGTCCTCTCTTCGCCTCCTCTCCCCCTCCTTGGCAGGAGTCAAAATCTATGTGGACCCGTTCACCTATGAAGACCCAGATCAGGCCATCCACGAGTTTGCCAAGGAGATTGATGTTAGCAGTATTCACATTGAGAGGGTTATTGGCATGGGTAAGGCTGGCATTAGTGCTCACACACACGCATAAACCCACACATGCTTGCTTACGCTGACGCTGCTGTTTTGTCTGTGCGTGTAGGAGAGTTTGGGGAGGTGTGCAGTGGTCGGCTGCGCGCTCAGGGAAAGAGGGAGATATACGTGGCCATCAAAAGTCTGAAGGCGGGATACACGGACAAACAGAGGCGGGACTTCCTGTCTGAGGCCTCCATCATGGGACAGTTTGATCACCCCAACATCATCCGGCTGGAGGGAGTTGTCACAAGATGTGAGAGTCTGAAAACGAATAGTAGCGTGTTGTTTTTCATGTTTTGATTCGTTTTGGTTCAGCCTCATATGTCTAACTCTGTTTTTAGGCAAGCCGTTGATGATCATAACGGAGTACATGGAAAACGGATCATTGGATGCTTTTCTCCGGGTACATTTAAAAAAATATTTATTATTATAACTTCATGCTTTCATCACGTTTCACAAATAGAAGCAGCATGTATGAGATGCATACACACTAACGTTCGTTTACCATTGCCATATCTTCTCTAAAGATTGTTCTGAAAAAACAGCATTTAAAAGAATAAGAATTTTTCTTTTTCAAACCTATGAGATTCACAAATCAAATACACAGCCTTCATTAAGACTTCCAAGTGCACTCAGAGTAAACAAACAAACAACAATACATTGAAATAAACAAAACAAGCAAAAAACAAAAAATGTGACTGGCATTGCATGTATCACTTTCAACAATTATTTTTTTTACTTTTTTATATGAAAACATTATGAATCTAGTTTTGACTGCCTAGCTAGTCTTTGGTCTCCATATCAACCTTCTCTATGACGTCTCTACTTCAGAAACATGACGGCCAGTTCACAGTGATCCAGCTGGTCGGCATGCTGCGTGGCATCGCCTCAGGGATGAAGTACTTGTCGGACATGAGCTACGTTCACAGAGACCTGGCAGCTCGAAACATCCTGGTCAACAGCAACCTGGTGTGTAAGGTGTCGGACTTTGGCCTGAGTCGTGTTCTGGAGGACGACCCAGAGGCTGCGTACACTACGAGGGTAAGACGCACAGATGCACAGACGCACAGACGCACAGAAAAACTAAAGATATATTCTGCTTTTTGTCTGTCTCTATATTTAAAATCAATGACTTTTCCACCCTTACATTAAACATTTATGGAAATGTGAGGCTGAAATAAAATCATGTTATAGACTTCTCATAGGCATAAGTCAAAGTATAAACCTCACAGTAAAACCATTCCTCCCATCACATCATTAAATAAAGATATTCCATTACTCTCTGATCTAACTTTCTTCTTGGTCTCTTTCAGGAGCCTACAGGGACTTATCTTTCCCCTGGAGGGAAGATCCCCATCAGATGGACAGCTCCAGAGGCAATAGCCTACAGGAAGTTCACCACGGCCAGCGATGTGTGGAGTTATGGCATCGTCATGTGGGAGGTGGTTTCATACGGAGAGAGACCTTACTGGGACATGAACAACCAAGACGTGAGTCATTCTTATATCCGTTACCCATGAGCTGTCTGCACCAGTCGACACCTTCACAACTTTTTAAAGTACATGTCAAATGAAGATGCAGAATATGGATCTCTTATATAAGCCACAAGAAAATAAGTTCACCAGCTGATTATTTCATTTCATGTATTTATTCTACTAGTAAAGGCTTCATGTTTAAAATAAAACATATGGTGGCTTCTGGTGTATTGTACCAGAGGGAACTCAAAGCTAATTGTTATCCATATAGTTATAAAACAGCTGTGAGAGAGTTCAGTTTATGCGCTATGACAAAGCCTCATCTCAAACATACTATCTTAAACAGTCTTACAAATTATAAAACAAAGTTTAACAGTATGTCTTACATGTTTGTCAGATTTAAAAGGTCAAAGGCTTTTTGAAGATCTAATGGATGATAGTATCACAAATTCAAATAACTCTTTAGCAGTGTCAGCCAGTCACAGACAGCATCATTTTTCTGAAATATAATTTGTGTGGTAGAAGTCTTTTAAACTTTTACTTCTGTACAAATTGAACTCAATTGGACCCCATTTTAACAGATGAATTAATAAAAAAAGATTTAAATACTTTAAGAAAGGACTTCTGGAGCAAATAAACTATGCTCTGTGCATCATAATGTATTCTGACCCAAAGAGCTCTGCACCATTAAAACATTTTTTTTTTCGCCTTTTAACATCCAGAGAGAGGGCAGCAGGCCAAGCCTGTGTCCACCCGTCACAAGGACATTTTATGGAAGATGAATATTTAGACGTAATAGAAAATGACCAGAAAACAGCTGCTTTGAGTTTTCTCGCAGACGATCGCACACAAAATAAATTTAGGGATGATTCAGTTTTAAAAAAAAAAAATCTTATTTGAGAGCGAATGGCACTTCTATCTACACCATCAAAGCTTGTTAAGTCTGAGCAGGTCACAGAGCCAGTCTGGTATATGGAAATTTACAAACATGAATGACTTCAACTCAAGCCCTGCTGAAGTGTGAGAAAACTTTCCTGATGAGCCGCTCTCCATACACTTTCTAACAGCTTATTTACTTTCCCTTTTCTTTTTCATATTAACACACGCTGAGCTGCTCTACTGTTTATTTTATTCACTTATTTGTTGGCACAGACTTATCACACAACCACATACCAAGTGAAGCATCTTCAATTTCATTTCAAGTGTAACTCTTAGCTGAAAGTCTATTCAATATGAAATACTGAGGCAGTTTTTAGTATTGTCATATTTAAAAACTCTACATGTTTGTGCCTCTTATCAACACATCCAGCTCTCTGCTGCAGACAGAGGCTGTGACCTACAGCTCATGGAGGAATTTAAGGTTTAATAAAACATTATTTTTACTCAGATTCAGATCTTTGACTTCCATTGTGAGTAAACAACCATGTTTACTTTTTGTGTTATCAAACTAATCCCCTGATTGGCTGTGCATCGGTGATTACAGTGCAATCAGGAATAGCTTATTCAGCAACTTATAATTGAGCCTAATTCACAAAATGTAAACAAATATAAGATGATTGTTTAAACTTGAGTCCCCAAACTTGGGTGATGTTTATTCTTAAGGTGGAAGTAAGTCTAAGAACTGTATATTTGGATTTACAGAAACCAATGATACTAACCTTTGATTTTTAAAAGAAGAGATTTTTGGCAGTTCAAAAGGTTCAGATGTCTCTTCAGTGTCTGTGCCTCCGGATAAACACTATTGTCCCCACGTTTAAAGTACAAAGGAAACAGAGGAGCTGCTCACAGCTGCTAAACATTTGAACTTGATTGCAGATGGTGGTGAGACAGCTTTGTGAGATATTTGAAAACAATGAAGAAGTCATAAATCTTTGACAACAGGAGTGGCTTTCTTTTCTTTTTTCAAGATTGGCATTTCCAAGTAACAGTTTGGCTGGGACACATATTAAATCATTTCCTGTTCAAAACCATAATGCACAAACAACGTATTTTCAAACAAGCTGTGACAATAAGTATGCACAGTTTTGTATAAGTAAGGAGTCTTAATGGTCGTTCCTGAGTCTGCAAATATATTCTTAAGATATGGTTTTATTCTGGAATTAGTGAAACATTTTTACATTGGCCAAGGTGTTGGGATTTCTTACAGTTGGAGTTGAGCTGTATCATTAAATATAAATCCTCCCCCTCTGTCCTTCCTGTAGGTGATAAAAGCAATCGAGGAGGGCTACCGCCTGCCTGCTCCAATGGACTGTCCTGTGGTGCTGCACCAGTTAATGTTGGACTGCTGGGAGAGGGAACGTGCAGAGAGACCCACCTTCAGCCAGATCCTCAACATGCTGGATAAACTGATACGTAACCCCGGCACTCTGCGCCGCACAGGAGGAGAGAGGTACAAACTTAGCATGTTAACATGGACATAAATGGTTGAAGAAATGTCAACCAGATAAGTCGATTTACAACCTACTCACTTTCACGCTCTGTTCTTTTAGACCCACGGCCACCATGTTGGAGTCTGGTTTGGGGTCAGAGGTGTGTGTGTCTGTTGTACCGGAGGTGTGTGTGCCTGAGTGGTCAGTGTGCGTGTGGCTGCAGTCCATCGGGTTGGAGCGGTACAGAGACACTCTGGCAGCAGCTGGCTACACCAGCCTCGACGGCCTTCTGGCTCTCACACACCAGTAAGTGCAAATTCATGTGAAAATGGACTAAATGGAGAGTCAGTTTGCATGAATTCATTAACTGTCTTGGTGCTTTAACATGACAGGATTCATTCAGGGTAAAAATTCTAGAGATCCAAATTAATATTTATATTAGCTCTTCCTGTGATTTTTATTTGTGATTTAATTGCACCAAGGCTTCAGTATGGTCTAACTAATTGGTTACGATGTCGAGAGAAAAAATATCTTCTTCTGCCTACTTTTTTAACCTGTATTCATTTGGCTAATTGCTGCGTGTAGATGGGGAGACTTTAAATGCTGTTAGATGATCCAGTAAGCACAATGACACATGCAGTGTTTGACAAGATAGCATTTTGAGCCTTGCAGCGCTTGCACTTAAAATAAATTGAAAAATGTTGTGATTGTCAAAGGATACCTTTGATCTTGTAACTTAATATTTTATTCATATGTACAATATCACTGAAGACTTTAAAACCAACATTGAATTAATCATACTAACTTTTATTGACTAATGGGACAAATTCCTTCCATCACATAAACATATCGATCCAAATAAAGAAGGTGGGCCTTGAATTTCAATGTAAAGCCCTGTTATTACTCTTTTATGTGCTGTGATAGATCTGCATGATCAATGAAACAAATTAATTTAGGTTTGAAGCACAATGACAGCCTGATAGTCAGTTGTAGTTCAATTAGTAGACTGGGTAAGCTCTTGGGGAAACTTTGACAAAAAGTCACATTGTTTTTTTCCAATTTGGTGATAATGAAAAATGAATTCTGCATGTTGTGTTTTTATGTGATTTAAAAAAAAAAACATGTTTGTGCACCCACAGGGAAATGGACAGAGTTGGAATTATCACGCCCTCACACCAGGACTTACTTATTGCCAGTGTGCAGCAGGAAATGTTGTCTCAAATGCAGCACATGCAACACACAATGGTTCCAGTCTGAGCAGGAGAACGAATACCAACCTGTTCATGAGAAGAATTTCATTTACCTCATCCATGCACTTTAGAGGGACTTTTCAAGGAGCGGAGTGAAGTAGACATGATGAAAAGAAGAGAGAGAGAAGCAGCACTTTTGTTAACTTCCGTCCTGGGGAGTTTTCTGAAATCCATGATCTGGACATGGCAGCAGAACGCATGAAGCTACTGCGAGCTACATCCTCTTATCCACTTCTATTTGTCATTATTTTATTCTCTGGTTTTGTGAAGGCTGACATGTAAGGCTGTGCATAAGCAGAATGGCTTCCAACGTTTTCTTTTTGCTGCTTTGGGCTTGACTTGAATAAAATGTGTTTGCTCGTATGAACATACTTGTGTGAGTGTGTGTGTGTGTGTGTGTGTGTGTGTGTGTGTGTGAGAGAGGGTTTGGATGTTAGTGTGAGTGTGTTGTACCTTGCGTGACTGTAAACAACCTGGAATCTCTTTTGTCAAGACTTCAGCCATCTTTGAATATTTTGAATATGCAAAGTAATAAAGAGAGAGTGAGAGGGAGGAGCCAGACAGAATGTATCATTACGCGCTCTGTTGATACTAACACACTGTATGATTTGCTTGTGTTTTTTTATATTTTCAGTTTTTATTTTTGAATTGTAAAATTGTGTTGAATTAGACATTAAGAGTAGAATGTCATCTGTCTGTGTCAAATGTATATGTCTCTTGTTTAATGCTAAAACTTAGCTACAAAAAGCAATGTTTATTTATGGCCTTTTTTAAATCTAGTTTGTACATTGTAAAATAGAAACACTGAGGAAATATTGTAATGATGTCTGTATTGCATTGCAATAAATCCCCAAATTCATCCATTCACGTAGCTTTTAATTTGATTTAAACCCAACTTTTGCATATAATATTTAGTGAATCGGATATATTGTACTGTACACAGAGTGTGCTTTGGAGCCTCAAGCACTTTGTTTTTCAATTCTGAGTTTGAAAGTTGAGGCTTATTTAGAGGTGCCCACAACAAGGAACAACTCCTGAAGAAGACTAATGGTGTAACCACACACAGTGTTGGACTTAGGCTTGTGAAAGAGAGGCAGGGAGAGAAAAGCGAAGAGGAAAAAAGAGTGGGAGAGAAAGAGAGCTTGAATTAAAAAGAGAGAAAATTAAGAGTGCGCTGTCACCATTAGCGTCTGTGTGGCACCAGGTTTTTTTTGTCGGATAAATTGGGCTGAGTTTGCGGTGCAAACCTGTCGAATCAGCAAACATCTGTCCTCCTCTACACCACTACCAAAAATACCCAAAACCCCCCACCCCCACCCCCACCACACACATGCGCACACGCACGCGCACACGCACACGCACACGCACACACACACGCACACACACACGCACACACACACACC
Organism: Labrus bergylta; assembly: GCF_963930695.1. NCBI lineage: Eukaryota > Metazoa > Chordata > Actinopteri > Labriformes > Labridae > Labrus > Labrus bergylta. Next base: position 18,444,505 of record NC_089198.1, read on the forward strand.
AGGGAGTTGATTGGAGGAACCCTCCAATACATAAAAGAAGAAAACATATGATGGCAAAATGTCAATGTTTTCCCAGCTTAATGAGAGCTGCATGCTCTCTCTCTCTCTCTCTCTCTCTCTCTCTCACACACACACACACACACACACACACACACACACACACAGCACTCCCTGCCTCACTATCAAAACATCTAAATCACACTCAGCAAACAAGATACTGATGGTGGTTAATGAGGCAGTTTCCTCTGAGTAAGAGACAGAGAGACAGAGGGAGGGTCAGTTTAACTGGGGACGATGAAACAGGCGGCTTATGTCAAATAATGACACACTGACACATTCAGCAGGTAGGGTTTGTATTGATGCATTATTCTACTCTACTCACGAAGTGAGACAATGGCATCTGCTCTTAAAAATATCTGCATGCAAATGGTAGATAAACTCACTGTTGTTCTTGCTGTCTGTGTTTGTGGCTCATAGTGACAGTATTAGTAATATAATATCACAGTTATTTTTAATGGATTTACATAAATTGTATTAACTTAAGTGAAATTATCCTCTACTACGGATTTATAATCGTTTGAGCTCAATTTCTTTTAATGGGTAAAATATAAATAAAAAACCCCGAAACAAACAAAGACTTTGAAGCGCTGATAAGCAATTGACACCATAGACTAAATATAATATATAAAATTAAATATTATTTTTCTGCAAAAAGAAGTCAAATGTGAACACGGCCTAAGAGCTGGAGCTGAGGTGAGTTTTAAGCCTTTGGATAAATCAGGTCAGCTAAGCGCCTTATTGTGAATAACGCTTATCCCTCATAAAATCAAAATGGATGAGCTATCAAAAAGTTCAACCCCGTACACTGTGTGCCGATCAAGACATGAGCTAATCAGACCAATTTGTTTTTTGAACCAGGCTGTAAACATGTTAATTTCTGCTGTAAAAACTGGCTTTTTTGACTGGGTGTGTACGTGAATTCCGATGCTTCTGCAGCCATCCTCAAGAGGTCACTCAACTTGACTCGGCTTTTTTTCAACACCGGAGGTTGCTGCTTGAAAGACACGCAATTGAGCCGTTTAACTTCACAAGTAGCCTACCACCTACAGCTTTATTATTTATTCATCCCACAACTGAGAAATGTATAGTGTAAGAGCAAGGATAGCCAAACAGCGCACAATTAAATACAAGTAAAGAAATTATGTAGCCTAAATGTTGTTGTTGCAGCTGGATAGCATTCCAACGATAGCATTTAGCTCAAAGCACTAGTGTGCCTCTGAGAGGTAGGTAGACAGCTAGTTTACCTGCTGATCACAAAGCAGATCCTGCTAGTGTGACGAGCTAGGCATGCTAATCAACAACTACCTGCTCATCAGTATTGAACTTTTACTCATGGTTCATTAGTGATTTTTTTCTTTTTTCAATTGATTATAACAGCAACAGCCTTAGCGACGACATTGTTTGACATTTATAGCCTACAGTAAGATCAGTGTCGCAAGCATTGTGTATTATTTTGGTATTTCAATTTGTTAAAACCGGGACAGGGACTATTCAAAACAGGAACATATTAATGGTTTATAGATATTTGTTTGGACTCAGGACGCACTTACTCTCCCAGGCCGAGAGTAGGTGACGAATGTTGTGAATGCCCATTTACAGGACCACGACTTAAATAATGAGCTATTTGTCATATTGTCCAATGTTCTGCCTTGCCAACAGCAAGAGCAGATGACAGACATACAGGCTTGGGTCATTTTCAGTCAATTGCCTATATGGTGGCCAGCTAATACCGTGATTTCACTGTCATATTGATGTTCAGATTATTTAGTGTTGCTGTGGCAATGTAAGAAGAAACAACTTGCATATTTTGTAACATTGTAGCCATTTGTGAGCTCGAAATGGGTCTCCAGTGTTCGCAGCGCAGGACTCTCTGGCAGCTAGTTTAGTAGGAGCATGTTGTTTAGCTCAGTGCTGCGTGGGATTAGAATGTCTTTTCTTGGCGGTTAAGTTTTCCTTCCTGCACATATACTACAACTTTCTTTCCAAGGCTGAATAAAGCTCTCACCTGAATGATCATCAGCCTGTGTGTGTGACGGCACATGACGTTCTTTCTCCAAGCATGCTACTGTAATGACGTTAGCATAACTTGCCGGCCAAATCAGTGTCACTAAACGCCCAATCTTTTGTTGCTGCCAGCTAATTCACATATCTTAAAGTAACGATTAACAAGTAAATGTAATGTTTCTGTAATTGTAACTGCGCTTTTGATTTTGAAAAAAACTAGATACACTACTAGTTACAGCAAATAATAGTGGTGTTTCAGTATTTCCGACTGCTTATGAGCAAAAATAATTTATTTTGAACATTTATAAGATACAATGAAATTAATGATGTTAGCATTCAAAGACTTTCTAACTTATGTTGAAGAATTTAAGCGTTTCTTTCATGTAATATCACCCAACTGTAGCCATTTCCCATGCTAGCATTAGCCAGGCAGTGGAATAAAAACTATTACCAAACTGATTGATCACTCCAAAACATATGTGAACGAAAAAGCCTATTTTGACATCAACTTTTGAATCATGGGAACATTAAAACAGACAAATTGTAAATAAAGTTGCAATACATCATGCCAGAATAGTTGATTGCCTCTGCAGTTGTCCTTCCTGTACAAGCAAAGGCAGCAGCCAATTTAAATTTGGAGTCTAGTATCAGAAAAGAAAAAAGCATTTTGTGTTTGTGTTCACTGCCACGGGGCCTGTATGTGTTCCAAACTCTGATAAAAGGGATCGATCACAGGGATAAAAAGGATACCGTTTAGAGCTGATGCTACATTGACTGATGGTTGAGTGAGCAGTAGTCATTTTAACCCTAAAAGACACTCTTGTTATATTGAGTAGGGCAGATCAAATTGAATCTTTCTGTCTCTGGATCTCAGTGGGAGGTTATTGTGTGTTTTTGTCCCCAGATTAGGGCGGGTATGGAGCTGGCTAATCCTGCTCTCTCCTCCATGTGGGAGTGGCAGCGGGGTGTCTTTGCTGCGCGGCCAGCCGTAATCTAATGGCTGTGAGATTGGGGCTTGACACACGGGCATGCTCACTCACACACAGCCAGAGACACAACAGACAAAGTCTAGATTTGTTTCAGGATTAAAGGCATCACCTCAATGACTGACATAATGCCACAGGCATTCCCACGGTTACCCTGATGAGGTTGTCTGTGTGTGAGGCCACGTGTGTGTGTGTAGCTGTATTTCCCATAAGCTGTTGGGAAATACATTTAGGAAATAAGCAGAAAGAGCAAAGGAAAATCACACACACACACACACACACACACACACACACACACACACACACACACACACACACACACACACACACTCCTTCCAGCTAGAGAAGCAGCTGCCCAAGTTGGCAGGCCATGTCCCTCTCATTATTCTGGTCAGTCACTCGTGTCCTGGATCCTTCTCCCCTGCTGCTGCTGCGGCTGCTGGACAGGTACCATCTGACACACATTAGCCCGCTATTAATGACATCTTCTGCAGCCATTATCACACACTTAGGGGAAAAAAACATCCTCAGGGTGCCGTTTTTGCAGTGACATGCATTATATTTCAAAACTATCCCATTTTCTCCAAAGCTCTTCAAGCACAGCAACTTTTCGGATAACAAAAGTTAGCTCCATTTTGAAAGTTCCTATCATCTGCACACCATGATGTCTATAAGCTTTCAGTAGTGACTCCTGAGGAATGTTGGGTGTGGCTTAGTGGACCTCCCACCGCAGATCCATTGTTTACTCATGATCCCACAGGGAATAACGCTGTGATTAACATTAATCCAACAAGTCTGTGCACAAACATCACAAATACCGTCCGAGGATCTCCAACATCAACAGCAGGTGTTCCAGGGTGTTCCTCACAATCTTCTTCAGTGTTTGACAGCCTGTCCAGGTTTAGGGTCCAATAATGTCCATAGAATAATATTACCTACAAAGCTCATGGGCAGCTGACATGACATTGTTTTACCTTTATACCTTTTTACCTGTATAGAATCTGTGTACAAAAGTAAAATAATTAATAAATCAGTCAATCATTAGCTGAAGAAATGGTTAAACTTTGGAAAACAAAATAAGTTATGCATTTAATACATCTTGTGCTGCCTTTTGAGTCTGCTTGTTTGCTGTATCGCAAAACTATTTGTCCCGCTCTTTAAGATATGATTTTGTTTTTACTCTGCGCTTTGTGGTTAGTTTTATTAGACTGAAGAGATCATTCCTTTTTAAGCCAGAAATTAGATAAACCCAAGTGTTCGATTTGACATGTAAAATTGCTTTGATAATCACACACCATAAATTCATATAATAAACCAATAACAGGTTGATAGGTCAAGAAAACAAATAATGAAGAAGAGTTGTAAGAAAACCTCAGGAATTCATCTCCTTCACATCTTCAGGTATTTTTCTTTAACATCTGGTGAATGGAATGATTTTTAGGTTGTTCTCTAATAGAATATCATTGACTCAGACACATTGTGCTACACAAGCAGGAATACCATTACTGCTGCTTGGACTGAAACTCAATCCTTTCTCACTGTGTATGATTGCATGTGCCTCTGTGTGTTTAGTGCACTCATCCGTGTCATCCAATTCCAATATTTAGGCAAACCTCCGCTGCTCTGCAAGCCCTCAGGTTTGATAAACCTCTAAAAAAAAAACACCAGGCTGCATTTATTTTCGATTCCAGCATAAAGAACGACAGGTCAGTAACAGCTCCACAAACGAGAGAAAAAGACAGATTGAAAAGAGATGGGTGGAGGGTGAAGACGTTAGCACCCAGGGAGAGAAAGTTTTGTCCTTCATCAGCCCTCCATCCCTCTATTCCTCCATCTCATTACAGATGGATAGATGATCAATAGGAGAAGAGCTGTAGAAGGGGATTAGGATTAGAAATCGATGGCTTTGTTTTCTTCAGTCTGCCAAAGATAAACACTGCCTTAAGACAGTGACGACCCAACGCAGAGACTTTCATGGCTTTTCATGTGAGTGTAAGAGGGCAGAACATTCGCTCTGTGTGGATCGACAGGAATCTGTTTGTAGATCTTCACACTGACTTCAAAAACACACTTTGATCATCGCTTCGTTGGATTGAGAGTGGGGGTGGGCTCAGATCAGACAAACAATCATTTTCCGTGAAGCTAAATCAAGACAAAGTTGTTCTTTTTTGAAGCTATTTTCCCCCGGCTGTCATTGGGTAAGAGGCGGGGTAAACCCGGGACTGGTCGCCATTCAATCACAGGGCTGACATACCGAGGCAGACAAGCAGTCCCACTCACCTTCAGGCAATTAAGAGTCACCAATTAACATAATGAGCATGTTTTAGGATTATGGGAAGAAGCTGGAGAACCTGGGGGGGAACCCATGCATGCACTGGGAGAAAATGCCACTCCAGACTAGCCCTTTTCAGACTGCATTTCTGCAAAAGTGCCAAAACTAAACTTTGGTAAAAAATTGGTGTCCCAGTCTTGGAATTTACAATGGTTTCTGCATTATGGAAGCACAGCAAAGCTTGAGCTCCACATACACATACAGATTGACAAGCACAAACACACAGCGCTGTGCTCCCCTGCTGGCTCTGCTGATACCGTCGCACCCCTTTAACACCTCTGCTACTACCTCCGAAGGTGGTACAGAGGGGGATAACACTCACCCCATTACGCCTCTGCGACATTCAGGTTGAAGGTCAAAGGGACAAACGTTTTGCGCCTTAAAATGGTCGATGGAATATGGTTACAGAGAGGTTCCTGTCTGACCAGGATTTAAACCAGGTATTCTTGCTGTGAGGCGACAGCGCTAGCTATACCCAGAAAAACTAAGAACCCTTTAGGTGTTTGCACTAACGTGTTTTTCTTATGGTGTACCCTACTCAAACATACATTTTCTGAGGTATTCCATGAAATCTCTTTTTGATATGTCTTGCTGTGTTTGTTGGTTAAATCAATTTTCTGTGACCTTAACAACGTGTCATGTGACTATCACTTACATGACATCTTAATTGTATTCAAACACCTGGTTTTTGTCTGTGTTAAATATGTCCTGACGAAGACTGCAAAGTTGAGTTGAAACGCCTAGACACATCCCTGTTCAATAAAGGATTTTTATACTGCATCAGAGTGCCTCGGACTTTCAGTTTAAACTGCCTTTCCACCATACAAATTTTGTCAGGACAGTCAGCTCTTTATTAGCTATTTGACTTCTGTCCCCTGTTCTTGAAGAGCACCTGATCTACATTTTTTGACCCAGTTCAGCACTCGTTTCAACCTTTTTTCTTTCTATAAATAAAAGTGTTTCTGCATTCTTTCTTCTTTTTATGACACACATTTTTTAAGTGTGTTTTCATTCCATCCAAGTCAGTTAGCTCCTGCAGCAGAGTAAAACTGTGCTGTCATATTGTATATCAGCACTCATAAATACCTTGATCCAATCAGATTACTAGTCAGAAAATAACTGTTATATAACTTTTGAAATGTTAACACTATGCAAAGGAAATGCATTTTCTGTATCGCTGATCAGAGGTCAACTGCTGGTTCACACCAAGTCACCGTTTCAATGCGCTCTGAGAATAGCTGGGATGACTGACAAAGAGAAAGTATCATAATCTGCCTGCTGTTAAGAGAAAAGAAGTGATGCTCCTGAAAAACCTGAGTGGGTTGTGAGGAGTGAGGCAAGGCATTCTGGGTAGGTGAGGCTGCACCTCCCACACAGAGATTCAAAAACATACCCCCTGCTTTGATCTCTCTGCTCTCTCTCCTTTCTCCCTTTCTCTTCCTTTCACGTGCAAGACACACGCACACGCGCACACACACACACACACACACACACACACACACACACACACACACACACACACACACACACACACACACACACACACACACACACACACACACACACACACACAGTTTGTTGTGGCTTTTGCCCCTCTGTCCTTTGAAGGAACAAAGGCATTTGTTTATGTTTCCCGCAGATAAAAGCTCCACATTGTGACAGCCTGTTCCACCCAGTCTATGGCTCCAGCCCATGTTTAGATTTTGATGCGAATAATTTTTCTTTATATCTGTTTTAGAAAATAACAACTTTGTCTGTTTTTTGTAGTCAACTAATTTTTGCTTTGTATTGTCCCTTTCTGTGGGGGTGTATGATAATCATTGCCATTCTTTTTCTGTTCAAAGTAACAGGTGTCCTAAGCTATCCCAGCATGCACTTGACAAAATGCAGGAGAAGGAGTTGCAACATAATGACAAAAAAAAAAGAAAAGTATTGTCGTTGTTTTTTGTTATAGATTATTTTTTAGTCTTTTTGGCCTTTATTTGACAGGACAGATGTAGAGAGACAGGAAATGTGGGGCGAAAGTGGGGGATGACATGCAGCAAACTTGTCAGGATCTGGATTCGTAACTGTGACCAGTTCGAGGATTGTAGCCTGGTTACACACGGGATGCCTGATCTACCATCTGACCTAAATTGTTGCCCCCGTGAATATCATACATTTTTAGAGGGTGGCGCATTATACATCCTGTAGAGATCAAGGATGATACGTGCAGCCAAGCTACAACCTAAGGTGTTGAAAAATGAAGCTAATGCGGAAGTGGAAAATCCTACAGAATGTTATTGGTTTGTCAGGAGACCTGGCAATGGTATGTCACACCTGAGTGGTTAGTAAAATGTACCTGTTCATTTAACGCGCATAATAATTCAATTCACATTCATGATAAATGCTGTTCATTTCATTTTTAAGCTCTGAATATGTTAGATTATAATTTAAGGTAATAAAAGTGAATAAAAACCGTAAATGGTGTTAAAAAAAAAGATACATAATTCATTGTTTGGTGTTACAAAAGTTTAGGCTACTGTGTTTCAAAATACTGTATGGTAACTCATTTTTATTATTATTGAAGTATTTAATCACTTTTTGGTTGAACATGATAAGAGACTAAGAAAATTAGTTTATGAGATCTCATGTAAGAAACAGAAGTGAGAGAGTAGAAAGAACTGGTTGATTATTGTTTTTCCTTCTATTGATCTGCAGTAGAATCTGGAGGATTCCATGATGGCGAGCCCAACCAGAGTCTGTGGACAGTCAAGGAAGCGGTGGGGTCAATGTAGGATCTGCCACAAGAGGACATCTGATCTCACTCATTTCATTGGATAACAGATAAGAACACAAACACAGAAACAGAAACTGAACTCATTGGATCACAAATCAGTAATCAGAGGACAAGATATCATCCTGAGTAGAGATTCACTAATTGTTATTTCTTTGGCAAAACAAATACCTTTAGGAACTTTTCTTTGATTGAAATACATTTTATGTTTATGATAAAACACCTAATTTTCAGTAACTGTTTATTACAAGAAATCTTAAAAACAGAACATGACCATCTCTCGATCTCAACCGAATCTCCAATAGAGCATTTTTAGTGTCAAACCCTTTGTTACCTGTAGTCTCCTTTATTCTATATGCCATTATTTATGGTGGAAGTGTTCATATGTAAAGTAAAACAAAAACAGGTATTTCATTATCTTCTAATATAAAGCAGCAGATTTAAAGAGCCATTATTAACACTCTTTAGCTAATTTTTTGTACATATCTCGTTAATTAATCAAATTATAGAAACAAAGAAGTTTACTGCTTCACTCTCTTCAGCCGAATTCTCCACGACTCCTGAAGAAATGATCACTACCTGTCTGCCTCTGTTTCTGACTGCCTCACTGAACAGTAGCCAAAGATGCAAAGATTTTGTATCATGTTTGTCTGTTAACTAGCCTATTCTATAATATTTCCTGCAAAGTGATACTTCTCACATCAGGTGAAACTTTTTAATAACGCGCTCATACACTGAGCATTTATCATTTAAGTGTTCCTCCGTGACCAAATAATATTACAGGAATATTAATTAAACATTTTGAGGTGCAATGCACCCCCAGTACACGTGGATCTGCTGTGGGCAGACAGGTGAGGAGGGAGCAAGTGCAGGGAAACGGTGCGTGTATCCTCCTGTATGTCAAACCATTTTCTCCTCTGCTGATTGGCACTACACTACACTACACTACCGACATGTTAGCTTGTGTGTGTGGCTGTCCGTTAGTGTGTGTGTGTGTAGCTGTGTGCACGGCATGAAACGGCTTCTGTGTGTGAGTCTGAGTTTGGCACAAAATCGGCTCTACTAGTGACTGTCCGGTCACCGGTCAGAGCAGAGCAGGCTGAAAACCAGCAGATTTTGGTCACGTGCCTTTACAACATTCTGTGTCAATTATATTTGTTGACCAAAATATTATATCTTTACTCACGTGCATTAATGAGCACACAGAAAGTCAGTCAGTTTCCCCACTGAACTGATGAAGGAAACCCATGGCTGAATGTTAGCGAGAAAGAAATCTGGAGGCATGGAGCAGAAGGTTTAAAGGTGTGTGTGTGTGTGTGTGTGTGTGTGTGTGTGTTTGTGTCTGCGTGCGCGTGTGAGGTAGAAGGACAAAAAAGTGGAAGGAAAGGAAAGAGAGGAACAATTTCATTCCAGTACAATTGAGCAGGTGGCTGCTGATCCTTGTCCATCACACATTCCATCATGGACCGACATGGCTGACTTGTCACCTTGAGTCACATTCACAACTCTGGCTTACACATAAAGCACACGCATGCACACAGTAATGCAAGCGTACCCGCACATGTGTGGAATACAGCCAACACACTCTGCTTTCACTGTTACTTGTTAGGGGGGCGATTTTTGACCAAAATGGTTATGTTCCCTCTCCCCTTCCTTGTCCCATTTATTTGTATTTGTATTTGTGTGTATAAAATGTATAAATAGAGTCTGTGTTATTGCAGAGAGCCAGCTAGGATCCCAATAGGCTGTATTGGTTGAAGCCATATTGATCCTTATCTGTTTTATGCCAATTTATATTTAGCACCAAAGCCTGTGAAGACAAATAAGATGCCAGCAGCATGAAACAAATCAAGATTTGATGGTGTGTGTGTGTGTGTGTGTGTGTGTGTGTGTGTGTGTGTGTGTGTGTGCGTAAAAGACAGTGACATGTGGGGGGTGTGAGGTTTGAAATATGGCCCTCCCTTTTATAGTCCATAAAGAACACAATCAAATGAATTATGGCCTGATGGCAGCTCATATATCGGCATATGTCTCTGTGCTGTTTGATTTTAAAGTGCAACTACAGTAAGTCTTGAATTTTAAAGTAGTCCAAAATAATGTGAGGTTCCTCTCGAGATTTGTCAAATTGAGATCCATACTTCTGAGACACAATGGTTCCATCTAGTGGGCAAACAATGCCAACAACGTAATAAATATTCTCTTCACTTGTTTTTTGGAGCTGGTTGTGTGCGATGTGTGTTTCAAAATCAGCTCAGACTTTTTATTACACAATATAATATTTATTTTCTTTTACACAGTGATCAGCTACAAACACTGTTGCCTACAAACAGGCAGGTTAGCATCAACAGACTCAAGGAATACAGTGATATGTTACAGCTCTGCTTATGATACAGCCAGGAAGTCTAATTCTGGTCAATCTTGTTGCAACAAGCGTCACCATGTACAGAAGAAAAAGGCTACCGTTTGTGGTAATATTAGTTATTTTGCTACTGAACTGTACAGAAAACAGTTTAACTCAGTTTAGCTCATTATGTTTAGTTTGGTCATTTGATAACACGGCATATTTCTTTTCCCTCACAGCTTACATGCTCACAGCTGCTCCAGACTTTCATGGCCCATAACAACAAATAGAACGTACACCTTTTGACAATTTGACAACTAAGCAGGACTTTCACTTACATCTCCCAATCACACATCAATATGCATGCAAACACATGCACAAATGAACACAAACGGGCACGACAGACTTACATGCCTGTGCTTCAGCACACACACACTTTCTATTTACACTTTATGAAAGAAAACTGAATTTTTTGTGTCCTCGGTTATTCTCTTGGTTTTAAATCCTGAACGGTTGTAATGCTAATGTTAACTATACCGTTTGACTCTGATTGAAAAGATTTGGTATTTAATGACAATATTCTTTTTCATGATTTCATGTGATTAAGATATCAAAAACAGGTATGAAAATGTGTTAGTCAATAAGGCAATTTGAATACAACCATTCATTGTCAACTTGAAGTAAGATCTTCTGTGGACCACCACTGACAGACCACCACGGTTCATACACAGCACACACAATAACACACATTAACTGTTTTGAGTGTCATCAAACAACAGCTGATCACAAAAGAAGAAAAATGACTGCAGACTCCACATGTATAAAGTGCTATAAATTAAAGTATATACAACTTTGCCACGCCCTTAGTGAAAAATAAATGCATGATTGGAGTTTTTGTATGTTGGTATTGCATAGCCAGAGCTGGCACAGTGCAGCATGGCCCTCAAATTACAGCAGCAACCTAAGTTGTTCACAGTGCCCTCCAGCTGTTTGTACCATGTGATCTCTGTTTACTTCTTGTATTAATGTCAGTCAGATTGTCCAGGACTCCATGCCTTGAGGTTTTATTTTGCATATTTTTTTGCTCGCAGACTCAGTGCGTCTTTTTTTTTTTTTTTTTTAATTTAATTTAGTGTATGTTTGCCTTTAGCCTCTGCAAAACTCCACATGAAGTTTTGGCAACCAGCTTCTGTGTATGGAGACGGCATCTGGCTCCACCCATCACTGCTGACTCCGCTTTTGAGTTACTGAAAGAGCAGAGAGAGAAGTTTAAGAAAGGTAGATAGTAAGAGAGACATAATAATTAAAGAGTGAGCTGTATATACTCACTGTATCGCTCTCCCCTTCTGAGTCTCTTCTGGACTCTGAGCTGCAGTGCAGAGGAGAGTACACCCAGCCTCGGTCCTCCTGATTCTGCTGGTTTTAAAAATAGCCAGCAGAGGGCAGCAGCACAAGAAAGCAGAAAAGAGGAGAATCATGAGAGAAGAGCAAGAGAGACATGGTTTTGGGGCTTTTTTAGTTATAGTTTATATTTGGAGTTTTATACTGCATCAAGAGGATTTTCCTCTTCCTCAATGTGGAGGTGGGATGATTACAGCTGAACTAAACTTTTACAGGCTGTCAGTTACAAAGAACATATGTTCTTGATATATACATATGTTTGTGGAAACCTAAATATCCATACAATCTTCAGATGAGTTTTGGTACTGACATTGAAGATATTACTGCATTCTTATTTAAGTTTTGCCTTTCAATAGTGTGAAGTGAGAAGGAGCTTTAATAAGCAGGTGATTTTCAATGTGAGAAAGGGAGATCTCAATCTAGCTGAGCACTGTAAACACTAAACAGTCGGCTCCAGATGCAGTTCTGAGGTCCTCACACACCGAAACTACAGTTTACTGCTGCTAACATGTTACACAAGTATGCATGCTCCATATCAATGCACATGATGGCCCTTCAGAAGCTGCACATATTAATATGCAATGCCTTTTTTTGCAGGCATTACCACAAAATAAGTCGTGGGAGATACAGTTGAACCTTAAGTACTTCTGAAGATCCATAACAAGCTGCGTTCTGACAGTTACCAGCATTGGGATGGGATGTGGAACACATGACCCGAACTACTTTGGTGATGACTTACATTGGAGCTTGAGCTAGAGTTTAGCTTACGGCGGCCAAGAACTGGAGAGTACACCCAATATCTGCCATCTGCATACTAATGGATGAACACACACACACACACACACACAGATGAACACATGAATCCACATAAAGAGTGCGCAGGAAAATAAAGGGATGATAAATTAATGAATTATTACTAAAGAGAAAAGTAAGATGTGAATGAGAAAAGAAAGAGGAGAGCAAGAGGAGAATGGAGAATGTACAATACAATGTAATGGTATTGAAAGTTCCACAAAAAGGGAGAATAATGGAAACTGCCATTGAGATTGACAGGATGCGGGAATGCAGATTGACAGATATAAATACATCATGCTCTGCAGGAAAGACAGCCCTGATGTTTTGCTGAGTCATTCAAAAGCATGAACTTTGACTGCTGGCAGCCTCTTGCTTCAGAAAAAAAAAACTGCTTTGAGAGCGAGAGCAACCCCCAAGTACGTGCAGACTACAACACACACACACAGCCTCCACCCCCTCACCATCATAACTCTACCACGCTGTCCTGACTGGGCCACTGCAAGAGACCCAGAGAAGAAAAACGGTCTTTACCCTCTGTTAGAGGACTGACAACAAAACAACCCCAAAGAGGGCTTCCTGCAGTGTACTGACCGCTCTAGGAAATGTGATCTGATATTTTAAATCTTTAGTTGAACAAGTTAAAGTAATTGTCCATTCTTACACATGAAAACTTATTGTCTGTTTTTTGGACACATGGCAGTTCATTTCCAGCTTTTCTGCTTTTGTTTCACTACTTTTAAGCAGCTTCATTAGCTCTTCTTATTTTTACATCCCCAGCACAAATGAGAAGGCTGAGACATAATTTCAGAAACTTACAAAGTAGATGTCGGACACCGGCACCTCCCCATCCAGTGAGTTGTGGCTGCTTGACAAAGACAGCTGATTGCATGATGGACGCGACGCCCGCTGAGGCCTCTGGGGGCTTGCAGGAATAGAGGAGGGGAGGTGGTGAGGTGAGCTCTGGGTGGAGGAGTTAGGAGATGCGGGGCAGATTGGAGTGAACGCTGAGGCAGGAGGGACTGTGGAGGTGTTTGGGACAGGGGCAAGAAACATGGATTTTGCAGCTGGAGAAGAGAGAGTGGAAGACTGATCGGCTGTTGGAGAGGTAAGGGGTTTGGTTGAGGGACGGATGGATGAGGAAAGTGTGGCGGAGGTTTGGCCGACTGATTGGGAGGTAGAGGAGGAAGACATGAAGGAAGGAGGAAGAGTGGCGGAGGAATGTGTGGAGGTTGGACTGGTAGAGGGAGGGAGGGATGAAGGAATGATACGATCAGGTGACAAGTGGCTGGGGGAGGTTTCTTCTGTCAGCTGTGTGAGCTCTGTGCTCTTTGGGATTTTACTGTTTAAAACAAGAATGAAAAGAGTTTTCACAATACGACTCAAACTTTGCAACACAGTTATGGACAATTCTCTATTTTAGAATTTCTGTTTGCATGTACCTGAGCTCAACCTGAACTGTTATGGTGTCCTGCTTCTCCCCATCAACTTTCTGTGACCTGAAAGCACACAGGATGATGCAGGGTTTAATGTTTGAAGGGAAGACCACATTTTCTTTCAGAATATCATCATTCTAGATACATTAGTAAATAATTATGTAATCATTCTTACCTTGCCACACTTGGGGAATGCATCTGTCTCCTGTAGCGCGGGTGCTCAGGTGTATCGAAGGGGGTTGTGGGTAAGGAGTTGTTAGAGGAGAGGGTGGTTGCAATAGAAGCTGTGGTGGCATCTTCAAAAGAAGGAGGAGTGCAGGGTGGCTCTTTTCCTGATATTTACCAAATAAGTTAAAAAAAGAGATCATGATTTATAAATGCAATATGTGAAATATAAAAAAAAAAGACCAAAATCTGAAATGATTTGCTTCACCAAAATCAGCCTTTAACAAATGAATTATTGGTATTTCCATCAAACCTTTCAACCAGGAAGCTAAGTAAAAGTGGACCGGACATAATGTTTTCCCTACATCTATCATACTTTACATAGTTTTTTACTAATGAATATCTTGTCTCGCTTTGTTAAAAGTTTTACTTTGCTTTTATACTGCTGCTGCTCTTCCACTTCTCCTCAGGGATCGGTAGAGGCTCACTTCATTTAATTTAGAGGGAAAATGGAGCTCTCAGCTGCAGACAATTGAAGCTAATAGTGTGCCAAGTTCAGAGAGGCTCTGTGTAACAAGGGAGAACCAGCACTCAAAGGTCTATCTTTGTTCTCAACTATTTTATTCAAGCAGCACTAGTAAGCTGCAAAAGCATCCTCTCACAAACTTTGAAAAAGGCTACTGACACATTGCCAAAGAGTCCTATAGTACCCAGTTTAGGTGTAATAGTATCAAGGATCCCTTTTTACATCTTGGTTGAGAATCCTTAATGGATGCAGTGTGTAACTTATCTCATTGTTGGATTAATACAGAAGTAAAAGAGTGTAAAAGTTATACCGTTGTCCTCCAGCATGGGAAAGCTTCGAGCTCCTCGTAAGTTATCCAAGTTGTCCTGGTTTTCCTGCTGGTCATCACTTACTGAGGGACGCTTTCCAATTGAACCCGTTCCAGCACTGGACTTGGACATGAGAGGCCCTCGTCCTCTCTTAGATGGAGAAGATCGCAGTGCTGTGAAAGCACGGGACATTTTGAATATTCTCACATCAAAAAGTAAAAAGTAAAAAGTGTAATATTTGTACAGTATTTTGGCATTGGCACAGGAGGATATGGCTCATAAAAATGTGTTCACTAACAGCAGCTCTTCTTGAAGACGATGGTGCTGCAGAATTTGAAGAATCTCTCAGCGTAGAAACCAGGTCTGTGAACTGACACTGTGTCCTGTGGAGGGTTGAGGCAGAACAATGAACAGAATGGAAGAAAAGGAAATTCAAGATATTGTATTAATGTTATACTTTTAAAACAAAAAAAAGGGTTACATTTATTAACCTTTTCAAATAAAAAACAAGACACTGTGACAAAAAATTAGAAACGGTTCAGTGACTTTGTCTTTTCTTTTCTTGATTACAGACAGTTATGTAACTCACCCCGTCATGAATGAGGGACTTCCAAGAGTGCTCCAGCTTCTTGATCAGTCTGTCAGACAAGACAATTAAATCATTTGGTTAAAGTCATTGAACAACTAACTGTAGTTACCTGGCAACACAAGGCTGAATCAGTAACTTCAGTCCCACTTTTTTTTAATGCATATCTTAATACTTGATTTTGTGCAGGGCAACACACAGTTATTGTGTCCATGTTTGTCCTGGCAACAGCTGTTTTGTGTCTCTACTTGTATTTATGTAGAAACAGATGCATCTGGGATTCGTTTTTTTCCGCTGTGCTCTCGCTGCCTTTTAATATTCCTTGTAGACACATAATGCCAGGATTACTGTAAGCCTAAACCTAATCATTTCCTGCCCTTGTAGCCAGACAAAAATCCAACTTTGTCATTTAATATCTCCTGAAATGTCCTTTGAGTATTTGACTGAAATGATGAGTACGGCAGTTACGAGAGGAGAAGTCAAGGTATTAGTAGAGCACTTTGAATGACAATACACCTCCATTTTAAATTAACTTTGAAAACTTGAATTCAATATTACGAAAAATGTTATGCTGCTGGAAACAACTGGTTACCATAGAGACGGACACTAGTTTTGGTTAGTGGTGTTTTTAAATCAAATCTACATTTACCATACATCCTTAATGTATACTGTAATACTATCCTTTTCTTAAAGTCAATCATTTACCTATATTTCATGGAACCTTGTGTTTGTTATTTGGGCTGCCTACCTGTAGGACTGCAGAATGTCAATGATTCCAATGAACAGCAGGAGGTGCTCTCCTTTAGCGCCCACAGCTGGAATTCCGCCCATACTGCAAACAGGAAAGAGTAAATTACCATCATCTATAGATGTCATGTGAAATGAGGGCAACAAACTGAGTTGACGTACGTGTCATCATGGTCCAGGGTGTCTCTGCATGTGGAGCCTCCCTGTATGGACTCCATGGCAGTGGAATATAAAGCTCTCTGAGCTGCACGCTTGGTTTCATCCCCGCCTCCTGCAGGTGAGCCCTGAGACTGCTGGTCTCGCTCTGCTTGGCTCTTGTTGTGGACCCCCAGCAGCAAACTGTAGTCCATAATCTTAAAACTCTCCAGAACCTGAAGGGAAACAGTTATGATATGTGAGAACATTTTCAGCTGCTTCATACTTTTATATTCCTTTGCTTTTTTTATTTACAGTAAACTTCTGAACAATATAGCCTCTGTTTGGTTTGCCGTGTGACTTTATAAAAAAAAAAATCAAAAAAAAAATCAACTGCATAGATTTTCTCACCAGGCAGTCTCTCTGAAGTGTTTTGACCAGAGCGCTGTACGTGTCTTGGTCCAGATTGAGGCCCTCAGGAATGTCATTCAAAAAGTCCAGGTCTTTAAAAGTGGGTTTTGATTTCTCTCTCTCCTTCTTGGATGCTCTCCTCTTGTACGTGGACCCCTTCAGATCAAACTTGAGGTGCATGCGTACAGAGCGCGGTAAAATATTGTTCATCACAACAACTCTGATGTTCTTGCCCCCACACTGGACGCAGTAGAGGCCAAAAAACTTTGGCAGCAAAGTCCGAGGGTTCTGGTTCAGGTTCTGGGTTCATAAAACAGACAATGGTAGAAAAAAAAGAGAGAAATTATTTAAGAATTACAAGCATTATTTAAGTATGGTATGCAGTCTATTAGCCCTTTCCTACATCCTGAGCTAAACGGCATACAGTGCAGGGAAAGCGCAGCACCGGAGATGTGTAATAATTAAAGGCTCAGTGTGCTCTATTGCTTTCCAAAGGCAGCCAAAGTACTGTAATTGCTGGTCTAAAGTCTAAAGTCAAGGATACAGGTCTTAGAGGCAGATAACCTTTGTTTCCCTAACATCATTATCCTGCTTTGGCATTGTGCAGGAGGACAGAGACACGCAAAACCATTATCTCCCTCCATAATGCGTCACCTCAGGTACCTTAGGTAGTTTTCTCCTACAGCCCCAACACCCACTTCTCTATGACGTACACTCTCTCAAACAGTATTACTGTCCAGTGTCCTTTACAAATGCATTAGAGAAAACAGCCATGTGAAATAGCTGATATAATAGATCTAGATTTACTGAAAACCTTTTTTTTAAATGCCAAATAACCAAAGAACATTCATTTACATTAAATCTAAACCAATCCCATTGCATTTTTGGAGATTAAAATAATAAATGAAGTTATGCTGCTGTGCCTCGCGCATAATTGTGCACAGCGTCTTATTTAATGTAGAAATGAACTAACGGGTTCTGGTGTGGTGGGATTGTGCAGGAGACAAAACTTAAAACCTGTGCATCACAAAATGTCATTGACTGTGCGCTCTTGTGTACATGGGCACAGTGAGTCTAAGTGACCGCAGCCTTAAAAACAGCTCAAATCTAGCATCAAATAGAGACGCATTAGATGTAAGCGCAACTGGGCATGGAAGATTCAACTCTGAATAAATGTATTCATGTTAAGTTTAAAATGCAAATTATTAAGAGTTTACAGAAATCCCATTTGCCCTTTGCACCTAGTTTTGCACCAAATGATGCACCCATACACACAGCCTGATGTATTTTGGCTGCAGCACCATGCACCTGCAGGACAGAATGACATCCACAGGCATCAGCCCATACAAGTGCGTTTCTCCAGTTAGCATGATTAACTTTGTTAATAGTACTTAGCCCGTGTCTCTGTCAGGAACAAACCTTGCCGCTCAGTTCTATTAGAGTCAACTGCTGACGTCACTGCTACTTGGGCAAACAACAGGGGGCAGGATAAAGAGGATAAAGATCACTGGAAGTTTCAGCGAGTGTTTTGCCACTGACCATGCGCTCATGTCCCGTGTCTACCCAACCACAACTCTGAATAGAGACTGTATTACAAAAATGTTCACGGATCGGGCCTTTCCTAATGGGGGCAAAGAGTTAATCTAGAATATATCACACCTTTTTATGTACCTGCAGATAATAAAAAAAAAGTCGATTGAAAACATTCATTCTTTACATTAATTTACCCTTTTTAGTGCGTGTTGTGTTTAGCTGATGAATGTGTCTGTGCTAGCAACGGAATTTTAAACCAAAAAAATGTATTTAATTTATTATAATTACATATTAAACATGTAGAAACTAAAGTATTGGAAACTCCAGAGTGTAGCGTAAAACTCCTCTTCACAGACAGACAATTCCCACCAAAGAACAGCAGATAAACAAAACAGAGAGTGCAAAACAATCAAGTTCCCTCTCTGGCCTGTTCAGGAAGTTTGTTCAGGGCCGCTATGACAGCAGAGATCAGGCTTTTCCCAAGGCGAGCCCTTCTGCACCTCAGTGCTCTGTACCTCCGTCCTGAGGGAAGTGGGGTGAGGTGAGTGTTCAGTGGATGTGCGATGTCCTGTTCTATTGAGGTTGCAATGCATGTGATAGCGATGGTTTTTATTTACTTCAGTCTGTAAAATGGCCCTGCCTTTATTTGCGACAGGCGTCAATACAAGACGGGACTTTAATTATTTTCAAGCAAAACTCGTGCACATGCAGGCAGCAAAGATGAGAAAGACTATGAAATAGAAAAATGACAGCAGAAAGAATATTTAGCTGTGAGAAAACGTAGCATATCAATTAACAAAATTAAATCACTTAATCTTGCTGGCAAAACAGCATTCAAACCTGCTTCATGGCCTGTACACATATGAGCATTATTCTTTCTTTCTTGGAGCCATACAGCGTTTTCTCCTTATTTTTATATTTCGACACTAGACGCATTGGCTCCTCTAATTGAGACGTGTCTTTCTTTATTGGTCAAAACGTGCATCAACAACAGGCCAGTAAAAAGGACTAGGCATTAAATCGGTACATTTAACGGTACTTTAGTTTATTAGGATCCCAATTAGCCCAAATATTGCTGAGGAACAAAACCACCTTTAGAGTGTGACTGTGTGGTGACATCTCACAACAGGACAACATCCTATATAACCACTTTCCTCAGAACACAACATTACAACACTTACAGGACATGACAAAAAATGAACACAGTCACAATATGAGGTCAGCTTCTGGCAACAGAACTGATAAGATGTATTTAATGTTGACCTATTGATTGCAGAAATTACTGTTTTAAATGATTTAGTTTTTTTTCTGCTTCCTTTTACAATAATAATAATAACCATAATTATTATTATCATCATTACTATTATTAGAATTATTCTTATCATTATTGGTTTAGTACTTAACAACCTTTTGTCACTTTTGGCACGTTTTCCTATAACACCTTTTGTGTCTTGCAACCACAGGTTAAAATAGACTTTTCTGTCGTTTAAGAACAACATAGTGAGAAACCCAACCTAAACCAACTGTAACTGAGCAACTGAAAGCTCTCATAGTCACGTAATTCTATGTAAAGCCATTTTTGTTCCTACCTACACACACAATGTGCTTATTAACTACAGTTTTTTGCATTTTCGCATTGGCTTAAATCTTTCAACACCAGAGTTCGCCACTTGATGCAAACACAAATACACAAAAATACATACATTAGCACACACGAATAGACAAACAGTCTAATGCACTCAGTCATATTACTATGACCACAGGCACATACTGACCCTCTCCAGCCACACCACACAACAACCTTCATATTAATTAGATTTTCAGCCAGCTGGCTCACAGAAATTATGATGATTCTTATCATTATATAATATATAATATGTATTCACAATACTCTGTCAAAACATGCAGCTTTAATAAAAACTAAAATAGAGTTTTCCTTGTTATATGTCTGGGATGTGAATTCCATTCATGCATGCTCGATGCAAAACTGTTCACTTAACTGAGTTTGTTCTTGGTTTAGGTAAATGGATTCTTATGAGGAAGGTGCTTGGTTTGACTTACCATGTAGTATCCAGGAAGAAGTTTCTGTAGAAACTCGGCCTCTTTGTGCATAACAGTTTTAACGATGAACTCATCATCGCGGGTTACGTAGAATATGGAGCCACTAGCTCCTGGGTTTGTCAGCTCAATCAGCGGCTCGTTACACAGAGAATACTGGGGGGATAGAGACACAGGGAGACAAGATTAACATTACATTGGTGTTTAAAACCTACAGTAAAGTTTGACAATCTGAAACCACAATCTCTGAAAAGACTGTTTCAACATACAACAGTAAAAAGCAGACTAGAAAAAGAAGAGTGTGTCTCTTTGCCAAATGTCTTTGAAAAATGTTTAATTGAGTGATTTGCTTAACCCGAGTTTATAATTTCATCCTTAGTTGAACACTTCATGGGTACAGCAGGGCTGCGTAGCGCTGTTAATGTGGGATCCAACAGAGCTTACAAAAAGCCAACCAAAAGACTAACACCTCTACCCACTCACATGGCATTGCTCATCAGCAGCTGAGCAAGAAAGGAACTTTGCTTTAAAGTGCAACTGTGTACACGACTGAGTAGAAAGGCGTTCTGTGTGTGGGAGGGAAGAATCGCACATCCACACTGTTAAGAGTCTCAACTGTTCATTATGACACTTACACATTCATTTAGAATCAGTAACTTAACCATTTTAAACTGCACACATAGCAGCTTAACACAAACACTGAAGTAGGCAACAGCTGACTTAAAATGACACTTAATATCTTTCAATGATGAGGAACCGTTAAGACTTTATAAATAACGGCATTAGTTCTGTTAAGTTGGTTATAATCAGGACACTTTTACTGTAAAGTAGGAGGACGTGTCCGTGGATTTTAGTTAATTTGTCGAACAAAGTAATTCAATTTCGCAGCTTTCTAAATCAGCACAATGCAATTATACCTGTGCTCCACCTCTCCTCCACCAACACACAGACAAAAAAAAAAAACACTCTGACTGTCTGCTGTCAGCACTTGGAGTTTAAAAAAGAAAGCTTTAGTCTGCTAATCTCCCTTTGGCAAAGGGAGACCGTGAGCTTAAACGTGAGGCCAAGAATACTGTATGTCGATGCATGTGCGTGTATTTGTACTGTATTTGTGCTGCCTCCCATGCAAAATATGTAACAGCACGTGTTTTTTCACCATTGTTCATCGCCTTCGATATCTTTTCATGTGAGTAGGCGTTTAATGTTCATGAAGGGAGTGAACATGTTTTCTTTGATAAATCCACTTATCATCATTTAAAAAATTTCAAACAGAACTTCAGACAAATCTTTTAGTTCACCATTGTTAAGTGGTATGGTGTTAACAACACTGCTGTAAGCAGCAAGCAGGAGGCATAGATCAGAGATTTTCCAGACAACTGATAAAAATATGATTTTAAATGAGTTTGATGTATTAAAATGTTTATTTCTTTATCTTTGATATGATTACTTGATCTGCCTGTTTTATGTTTTATTTGGCTATCCTTGTGACTTTGATTTTGAAAAGTGCTCTACAAATTAAGGTTATTATAAAGGTTAGAAAAAAATATAAATTAACACCAATTCACTCAAAATACACTCACATTTATACAAAATGTAATGCATTCAAAAATATCATATGAATTCAAAGCAATGTGATGCATAACATGATCCTTCTTTTTGAGGTCATAGAATGAGACTGTGTGAGAAATCACAGAGGCCTTGTAGTAAGAGCTGTCAGGAGGTATACATTTTTCAGGACGGCTACAATCCAACAATATAATCAATCAACGATTTAATTTTTATCTATTAAGCACAACAACAGTTATATTTCATGACTCTTTCCATACAGAGCATGGCTACACCTTTCTCTATGATCATAATATTTGCAACAGTAGCAAGGAAAAACTTTGTTTTAAGAGACAGAAACTAGGGCTGCTAGTTTTTGGCAAAAAGCATAATCACATTTATAATATAACATATAATAATAAATACAAATAAATGAACTATGTTTGTACTCAATCCAGCATGTAACAGTTTGAAACATGGAGAGATGGACATAAAAGCAAAACAGAAAGAGTAGCAGCCACAGAGTCCAGTATGTCATGCTATGGCTCCCTCTGCTCCTTACTTCAATTAAAGTGAGAGCTGTTTTAGTGGAAGGGGCAGAGGACATGCTTAATTTACCACACATGATAAAACCTACAGACAAAACAAGCGCAACATGGCATGCGTCACACTGTAATTGTTTAATCTTGGTTATCTTGTTTTCAAGATCCTGGGAAGCCAAAATCATAATTGAAATTAAAACTTGATTAATTGCCCAGCCCAAACAGAAACCCAAAGCAGAACCAGACTCATCAGTGGAGAGTACCAGTCTGATGATAATCACATTTTGAATGAGCAGGTTACATGAGTTTTCAGTGTTCTCATTCAAATAATCACTTTGATGGGGTATACTGTATGTTAACCTGTATTGTTTTTACGTGTTATGTCTGTAACTTTGGTCAAATGTGCAGCTGCCTGTCTCAGCCAGGACATTGTTGTAAGAGAGATTATTCATCTCAATGAGGCTTTCCTGGTTAAATAAACTTTGAATACATAAAACATAACCTTAGTGCTGATTCTGTATGTAACACAAAAATTGTTTCACTTTAAAAGCACTTCAACCTCTCACAATGCATCACCAGTTCAAAATAAAAACAACGTGATAAATATCTCACCAGGTAGTCATCTGGTCGGATCCCAAACAGCTCTCTGAAGTACCTGAAGGCCACAGGGGCGTAGGTTTTAAACCTGAAGTCTGGGTAGTGGTGGGCTGGAGTGAGGTTACTGCCTTCACTGTAGACAGACCAAATGGAAGAGGAGATGAAGATGAATAGTTATTCAAGTGACTTATCACACACTTGTGTACATAAACATCCTCTCACACAAACACACCTGGGGAAGAAGATGCTTTCCACAACATAAAAGTCCTGCATCAGCACATCTCTCTCAGGCTTGGAGCTGAGGTTGCCAACAGTATATCCAATGCCCAGCTGGATGGCCCCTTGCAAGGCAGAGGAGGTGGTCTGGAGGTGGAGAAAGCCGGTGTGGGTGGAATGAGTTAGTGAAATCGTGATGATAAGTAAACCTACAAACAATATTCATGGCATAAAGTAGAAAGAGAGACAGACAAAGAAAGAGAAAAAGTTTACCTTCTTGTATGTTGTCTCTCCGGAGGCATCAACCCTCCTGTGGCCGATCTTTTTCTCATGGCCTGGGCCGAATGGGGACGGCATCTGTCACAAGGAAAGAAAAGAGAAATACAACAGCAGGTTATACTTAACATTGGTATTATAATGTATATTGTCCCTACCGAGGTTTGAATTGAAGCATGCAGAAAACCGGTACAAATGACAGAAAAAGAGACAATTCTGAGATGCATTGAAGTCGCGTCTCACCTCCGTTATCTGAGCTCTCCTGGCTGAATCTGTAAGCAGAGACGCACAGAAAATAGGAGGGAGAAATAGGTTGAGAAGCTTTTGGTAAGTACACCACCTGACAATATAACATTATGTTCATTTAGCATGAAATCCCAACTTTGAAAGCCTTTCATTAGGGCATGTGTCTAGTTGATTTGCTTAACATTTACTTGTGTAAATGTTGAGACTTTTTCTTTAAGCTGCAACATCAAGACAACCCTCACAGCAGAGATACATTCCTTCCAATCCTAAAAAGAAATGTACATGTGAAATCATCCTAATATAATATCTATTCTTTGTATGATCGTCTGAATAGGTTTGGGTGCACAGGAAATTGGAAATTCAAGTTTACAAATTCCACCCAGCCCCCCAAAAGAACGCAATCTGCAGGGCCAGATAGTGTGATATGATAAGCTCCAGACCAACCCCTAACTGACCCTCCAGTTAGACTATTTTATCTAATTTAGCAACTTTCATCATAATTCAGCATCATCAGTCTCATTCAAAATAAATCGTTGGTCAACTCACCAGCAGATGAGTTCAATGTCTACAGGTTATCAATATTCTGGTGGTGCAGAAAGTCTCACATTAAGTAGTTGACTACTGCAGAGTGTCGTCTTTGTTTTCTATTCCGGGATCAGTGAGATTTGCACTGAGCATGTAGGAACTCTGGATTGGATTGACTTCCTCTCTAATCTGAGTGCTGCCATTGGCTAAAGTCTCCAGATGACATCAACAACCAATCACACACGTAAGGATTAGAAAGAATCTTTTCCACTGACATGAAGGAGCCAACTTGTTCATTAGTGTATTTGTGTAGAAGAGGAACAGAGGGCAGGAAATTAATGGGAAAAGAGACAGTTCAGAGCACTTCGTAGCACCACTAACAGCTCGGTTAACATTATTGCGCTAAATCGCAGGTCATGTGAGAGAGAAGATTAAGAAAGTGCATCTGATGAAGCACATGATGAACCTTTAAGCCATTATACAGTAAAGCACACAGTTGCAGAGATAGCATCAAACTAAGGCAAGGCAAAACACATTACTTGTTGATACACAATATAATCCCTAATAATAATTAAGACTAGTGGGGAATCAATGCAAACAAAATCACGCAATCAGAATTTTGAATATTAAAAGCATGATTCTGCTATGCCTGTATTCTATGCAATGTAAACTTGCTGATTACAGTTCACCGTAGAAGTTAAGCATGTCAGCATGCTACTATTTGCTAATAAGCAATACACATACAAGGTACAGCTGAGGCTCATGGAAAGTGTCCTTACTTTTGCATGTATTTTGATCCGATAATACAGATATAAAAGTTACAAGAACATAAAAAAAGAATCATTTTGACAGGGATATAAGGGAAGTACATTTCTGTACCAAATCTGAGAGCAATCAAGCAAATAGTTGTCACAATTTAGTCCAAACTAAAGTTGCTGACCACTGACTAAGCTACATATCACCACAACCGACAAAAGGGTTGTGAATAACAAGCTTTATGATACGATGTTATTATGATCCTTTGGACACAGATAGGATGTAATATTGATACAATGACATGAGACACTATCACTGGTCCATTTAATATAATCAGTTAAACTTGTGCAAACTGAAAGCAATCCAGTGTTTCCCCTAGGTTTACAGCGTTGGGGGGGTGGGGACAAGCCGAAATGCCGACACAGCGACACGACCCCCAAATATAATGGTCGGGGAAACACTGCAATCAACTAAAATGTAATGACAGTTTTATTTTTGTACACTGCATGATATTTAAACCCTAACCCAAACCATTAAATTCTATTTTGAGAAAAAAACGAATTTTGTTCACTTAAAAAATGCAAAACAAATTTCCTGTTTAATAGCAACTTCAATTTATGTGAAGTTTGTTGCGTTTCTCTGAATATTTTAGCTCATTACAAAACCTTATGTTTGTATAGGTATGTCCTTTTGGGGGGGGGGGGGGTTTGGCCACACCTGTAACCTGCAGATTAACTCTGTATCAAAGCCTGTCAAGAGGAACAATGGGTCGGATTTTCCTCGGGCAGACACACACACAATGAGTCTCTGTGGGATTAGGGTCAGGCTGGAATAATATGACATTGAACTGTCAACAAATAACATGTACTGTATTATATGTACCTGAATGTGTTTGAGTTTAAACGCTATGGAAATGTTAATAACAGAGAAATCACTCAGATATTCTTGTGATGAAACATTTTGTGCCAGTGTAAGAAAATTCTGCCTTAAGGCCTGTTTGTGTGTGTCATAAGTAAAGAGGATTAGATATCTCTCTTAGCGGAGAAAGTGGCAGCTTGTTGCTGTAACATTAATGTGACACTCAATGCAGAAGCGGGTTTCATGCCCAGAGGTTTTCTGCACACAAATATAATCTGGTGGATTTAATAATAATTATCCATATGCAACATTTATATATATGAGCATACACATACAATGCACAAACAACATGTGGGACCCCCTTAAGTCTTTTTTTTTTTTTTTTTAAATGTGCACATACATTTCATAAAGTGGTCATGCACATTCTGTCATATTTATAGCCATGACATCCACAGAGATGCTTGGAATTGATACCCACAAGGGATTAGTGTGTGGTTTATAATATAATTCCATATCAGATTATGTAAAGCCCTTTTTAGATTTAGCCTGGAAGAGCAAAAAAGGAGTTGGTAAGAATAATTGAGACAGATAGATGTTGAAGAGAGGAGCATTGACACCTGAGGGTGCAGAGTATGTGTTGTAGTTGCTTTGCATACAAATGATGTACTGGACGTGTGGAGCCTACATGTACACAGCTCCACAGTCATTCTGGAGATATGCAACAGTCATCCCTGTGTAGTACATATTTGTCAGGTCTCGTGTAATGGTGTGTAAACATCACTAATTTGCACCTTGTGTGTGTGCAAGCCCTGCAGTGAACAACAACTGTGGGCCATTTAAAACAGAGCAGCACTGACTTGTATCTTGACACTGTCATCTAACCGAGCAATTTATTATTCATCTCCACAGCTTAGGTTCCTCTATTGAAAAGGTTACTCGCCGCTTTAATGACATGTTTAAGGTAATATTTAAGGTAAACGTGCTTTGACAATTTCAAATGATGTATAGTAAGATGCTGCCCACACGTCTAGCCACAGTGAACCTGCTGTCACCGGAAGCGAGGTTTAAACAAACCCACCAAAAATGATTAGACTCGGCTGCTGACCGAAATTAGGCCTGCATGACTTTAACGCAAAATGAGTCATACAAACCGGTGTCCCTCAGGTCAAGCTGTAAACAGAGGTCGGCGCCCGCCTCCTCACTCGTCCTCCCGTCATTCCCGGTTTCCGCAGTCCCCCCGTCCATCTCCCGGACGGTTCCTGACGACGACGCGCAGATACCTTCCTCAATGACAAGAAGATGAGGTGGTGAGCGCTGAGAAAGGATGTAGAAATCCTGTCATTTCCCCATCTTCCCTGCTTTAAGCTACATTTAAATCATTTCACGACAGTATTGTTGTCGCCGTGCTTAACCAAGCTTAGCCACACGTTCATATCCAGCGGTGCTGATCATCTCTGCCGCTACAGTGCGTCATCATTCTCACGCAACGTACAGCATCATGACGAGCAGCGCTTTGAGCGGTAGATCATCGCACCGCTTTTTATTTTACAGTGGATGGGAAAGGAGGCGACTAAGTTTAATATGTTATAAAAAAAAACAAGGTTTGATTCGTTTTTTTGTATTTTGTTAGAAATTAAAATACTTCAATTTGTGACTTTCAAGGTTTTAAAATCGTATTTTTTCTTAACGTTTCATCTTTTTCTGCAGTAAAGTGTTTACACAGAAGCATTAACACATACCAATGTAACCTATATCAAAAGAATAATTAATAGGGCCCTATTTGCTGCTCAATTGGCTCCTGAAATCATATTTAAAAAAAATTAATAAAAAGGTACCATTAGATAAACTGGATAATAGTTACTTTATATAATAACAAGCAACAACAAGTCAGTACATTGTAATCAGGCTCCAGAATTTTTTTTTTTCCACCACTGAAGCAGCAGGGTTAAATCCAAGGCCACATCTGACATGTTGCTCAGCTGGGGATTGAAACCTCGACCTTACGCTTGAGGTAAACACTCTACCAACTGGGCTACAGCACCAATACTCTGGAACTCCCTGCCCATCTCGTCAATTATTGTTCCTGATTATAGCATGTCCTGTTCTCATTATACGTTTGTTTTGTGGATGTAAAGCACTTTGTGACCCATCTGTGAAAAGTGCTATAAAAATACACTTAATAATGACTAAATGTCAAACTCATAAAATGGTTGCTTATACTTTATCCACTCTAATGGTATTGTGGTAAACATTCTGTAATATACATAAAAACTTTCAGTAACAATTCCAAATTTCACCCGGAGAGCTACTGTTCAATTAGATTAAATATGGACATGTTAAGAGACAATTTAATGTTCAAGACAGCATTTATTTTCCATTTTTTACAGATAAGTCATGAGTTACAGAAATAAGTGCAAACAATATCAGTAGTTTTCAACAATCAGAGCAATGTATGGCATCTTATGTTCTTAAAGAAACTGACGTTGACACATGAACAAACCTGGTACTTAACATTTAGGAATTCTAAGTTGGTATTTAAAAAGGAAAAGCCATTTCTATTTTGCAGTAAGTGAAAGGTGGAGAGTCTCTACTACAAAAACTTGTGAATGTCCTCTCTCATGGTCTTATGGGTTTGGTGTGGGTGGTTCTGGAGTTTTGTTGCACGCTGAGGATCATCAGGCTTGCCCTACCCAGTAATGGGTTTACAGACAGGCCGTCACTGGTCCAGATACACACATCAACACCCTTGAGTCCATGAGAGAGGTCAGGAGTCAGACAAAACACATGGTAAACAGCAGTACTACAGGTACGTAGGGAGATCCTTTTCAACAACCTGCAGAAAGAAATAAGATATCTTACTGAGCGAGATGGTGAGCAGGGAAAAGCACCATGAACAGAGAAAAACGGTCTGATGTGAAGATATAACACTTGACAAAAGGGCACAAATCTGATAAAGGAATTATAAACTACCACTTCCTCTACTCTTGTAATCCTTTTTTTTTTTTTAACCACAGTAAATATAACCATCTTTCATAATCTGTAAAAATAATGGCTACATGAATGCCCACAGAGGAAAAATAAATAAATAAATGTATTACTGGTACTTTCAGAGCACAAGCCACTTACACTGGGATCGTCTGTTGGGCCGTATCTCTTCACCACCTGTCCTTCTCTATTTATCAGAAACTGGAGAAATTAAACATCAAAATATTAGCACAACTCGTACTTTAATCAGGTTTGGGGAAGAACAAGAAAGCAACACTCTACTGAATATGAAAAGTAGATTAAACAGCTTATTAAAAATCACCTTTGTGAAGTTCCATTTGATGTTGCTGTGAAGAGAGGAAAAAAAAAAAAAAAAAAAAAAAAAACTTGTATTACATCACAACAACACTGCCTTAACTTCCTCACTGATGAACAGAGTTATTGGTCAGTCATGACTCAGCTTGGTCCCAATTGGAAACAACCTCTTACATATAAATTAAGTGACTCTTTGATGTGAAAATGAAAACACAAAACATTTTTAATCAAGATTACAAAATTGCATCAATTTCTTGGGTATCTTTATAGTTTAATATTTAAGGTGATGTAACAGAGTCAGAGCAACTAGTTTTCAAAGGAGCAATATGTAACAGACGGGTGGCATTTAAAATGGGTACTGCAGTCCAAAGCCAAGACATTGGAGAGAGCCCCCTCTTCCCATCCCCTTCTCCCAAGAGTAGATGTGCATGTGGGTTGCCATTTTGAGAACGGGGGAAGCTTCAGTCAGCTCTGCACTGGTTACGATGTTACAATTCACTTGGATGCTTTTGAATCCGCTTTTGGTCTTTAAACCAATTATCCTAGTTTATTAGAATAAATAGACTAGTTTCCTCTTCTATTTATCCTAGTTTTACTACGTTTCTGTTTTGGAGGTGATTTAAAACTGTCTAGTTCTCTGGTCAAAACTAGTTAAAATACAGCCCAATTCTGACTGGAATTTACACTTAGGAGGACATGCTGGTAACATAACATGTTTCCTCAATGTCTAATGATATAGTACGGTAATTTTATGATTAAATTCAGTAGATATCTTTCATATTACTCCATTAAAAGAAATCATACTGTAAAAGAATACGATGAACAAAACCACAAGATGAAATTAATGGAAAAATTAAGAAAGCATTATCTAAACGATAGTCTAAAAACTTGTGATTCAACCAAAGTGACTTTAGAAGAGGAAGACAAGAGTGTGATGAAGCAATAGAAAACTTCAACAGGATATGTTACAAGTTACAATTCACTTAGCAGACACTTTTATCCATATGACAGTTCACATTCTAAATGAACACAAATTAAATGCATGCTCACTTAAATTCTGTATACTCAATCATGACTGATAGACTGTTTAACTAAATATAAAAAAAACATTGTAACAACTCACTTCCCCAGCATTCCTTTGCCTTTGGGCTGCGCCTTCATCCACTTCCACAAAGGGAGAGCATTGTCACCATTCACATCAATCTTACTGAAGAGGTCAAACTCAGCATTGTAACCTTTGGCAAACTCTTTGATCTGTTCATTAGTCCCTGGCTCCTAGATCACAAAAAACAACAAGATTCAAATTTAACATGGAAGTTTTGCAAATTAACAGGATATGGCACATTTTCTCCATTAGTGTATCTTAATTAATCAACAATCCTTCTCAAAAACATATTACTGGTAAACAGAAAGAGGGAAATAGGAAATTAGATGACTTCCATCCTGCCCGGGGCCCGTATTCACAAACGTTCTTAGAATCATCTGAGAGCTCCTACCTTAGCTTAAAAAAAAAAAAAAAAATACTAGCACAGATGTTTAGCTTAGGAGTGATTTAGCAACAGTCTCAGAGCAACTCTGAGCGAGGAAGAGAGAAAACTTTTATCTTTGTGAGGAGGTGTGGTTGACCCCTTGACTAGGTATGACACTTTCAGAAGCTGTGATTGGTTGATGCAAACAAATGGCAAAAAGCTCTCATTGATAAGAGGTAAAGACAGATAGACAGACAGTGAAGTAGATTAGGCCCAAGCATATAATGTAGTCAGACAGTGTTTAATAATTAATACTATGAAGTTAACATCATAAGACATATTTAATATAGCCTACAAGATGTTTGCAATTACATGACCACTTGTGAAGCAGCATCAGCATGTGAAGAGCTTTAATCAGTGATTGGATGCACCTGTGAGTTAACCACATGTAGAGAAACTAAACATGCCTGTCTAACTTTGCACCGAGTAATGTCATAGGTGGATTGATTTGCCTGCATAAACAATTGTCTGTTCGGCCCAACTATGATTCAATAAGAATATACTTCATGACGTTTTCGTAGAACATTTCTCCAGTTTCTATACGCTTAAGACTGTTAAAAGTCCTCATCACCACTCCTAACAGTTTTACTCCTTAGGAGCTCTCTTGGTGACTAAGACACTTTGTGAATAACTTTCATGTTTACATGGAAAGTCTAAGATAATGTCATGATTCGGAGTATTTTGTCACGAGAAGTAACAATCAGTACTTCGGAGGTTTCGTGAATACAGCCCCAGGTCTCGTTTAACATTTTAACCAGAACTCATGCATAACAATACTATTAATGAGTTTAGTCTCTTCAATAAGAAGAGCGTTGAGCTGGTGGAAGTTTTAAGATGAACAACCTGTAGTTTAACCATTTAAGAGTAGTTTGTTATTAAATGAAAACATTGACAATATTAAAGAGTGAAATAAAGCAATTAAAAATACATAAAGCTCTTATCACACGAATGATTTTTTACCTGTCCACCAAACTGGTTGCATGGGAAGCCCAGGATGCGTAAACCCTTCTCAGCATACGAGGCGTACATTCCCGCTAGCTGAGTGTAGTTTACCTTGGTCTTTCCTCATTTAGAGGCTACATTTACAATGATGCACACATATCCTCTGGCAAAACAAAAACAGAGCAAACAAGAAGTTAAATTAAGCAAACATATGTAAATGACAGCTCTTTTATTTTCTACTCTATACTGCTTACATTCAAACATCAATAAGCAATCCATCTCATTAACATTTAATACCTGTATTTTTCCAGGGAAACCTCATTCCCATCAATATCATCGGCAGAAAACTCGTATATCGACTTGGCACTCTGCCAGTCGGTTGCTTGAGCACACTGTAAAGAGGGAAAAGGACAAATAATATGTATAGGGAAGTGTGAGCGATGAGTAATACAGCTGAAGGGTTTGTAGAGTGTCACAGATGAACACAACGAAAACGGACCAAAGGGCAATGAGTAAAACAGACCAAAGGGCAATAAGTAAAACGGACCAAAGGGCAATAAGCAAAACAGACCAAAGGGCAATAAGTAAGCTCAAGCCTAGTAAGACACATGCAAGTAGATTAGATGAAAGGATGTTAACCGTGGCCCCGTTTATTACCAAGTGCACTTTGGCCTATTTGTTTCACCATAACGTGACTCAAACAGGTTTAGACTGCACAGTCCACAATTACTCACCTTCATGCAAAAAAACGCCATCTCACTAAGGATTGAGGGAAGTCGGCACATAGAAACACAATTTAGAGGTTTGATCATATTAAAATAGTGGACGCGTTAAACGGATATCATCAATGGGTTGTCTGATGTTATTGAACATCACCAATGTTCAGAACTATTGGCACAGTTATCGCCATATACATGTATCCCTTCATGTCGAGCGCTGACAGCTACTAACACCAGTCATACTTTCATCACAGAAAATCCGAGATGTTTGAGTTAATTGTCTGTGGAAAACTGAAAGTAATAAACCGAAAATTAGATACCGTCCGTGAGCCTTTATCTTACATCCTTAAGCTAGCATCATTCTGCTGCGTCAACACCGGACCCATTTACTTGCTACACAGCATTTAAAAATAGAAAATCTTCATTTGACCTACACATCGTTCAGCATGCAGGTAACATATTTACTTTAATGTAATACCCTTAGAATACACACAAAGTGACAGATATTAATATTGTCTTTACACTCACCATGCCTCTTACCAATCCTTTGCTGCCCAACGCACCTAACAACACGGTCGGTCTCAGGAGCCACATGACGGCTTCTTAAATCCACTGTCACGTGACCTCTTATTCCCGCCCACTGAGGGACAGTGGCGCACCACTGCGGCTGCGCACGAAGCACTCTGGGCCCTTAGTAATATTTAGTCTATGGTCCTTTGTAGCAGCTTTACCTGACAGGTTTCTGCAGACTCTTCATCAGTTTCCAAACATTGCAGTCTTCGATTTTGAAACAAGGTATTTGATTTATTTATTTTTTCACACTTGTGTAAATAAGTTGTGAGCACAACATCAAAGCTGGGGTAGGCAGCTTTGTACAGAAAAAAACATTTCTCAGCTTGATTTTGAATATTGAACTCTACCAAAACAGGTAACGTAGCCTACTCTTCCTCATTTTTAGTCCAGGACGTTTAGAAGACAGAATGGAGAGATGTTTGATAATGGCTGCGGACAATTAAAACACAGTCTTTTTAGAATGATTGTTGTCAAGACATCAAGAGTAAATAGGGGAATGTGCATACAAATAAAAAATGTTTATCTAACTTTACTAAATCTCCCATCCCTAATATCTTGGACTCTCTTTTATAACGGCTTGAGAGTGAAGTTTGTGCTCACCCCACTCATTGGGGAGGAACCATGTAAAAGCTTTACTTGGGAAATATGACTTTTGACTTCTTGCCTGAACATGTTTGTGCAATTGAAAAAGAGTCAGATGGGACGGGCAGCAACGAACAGCAGCAAATACACGCCCATATTTAATGATATGAGGATGCACATTTTTCTTCCATGGAAACAAGTAGCCTAATTGAAAATCTTTTGACACTGATTTCAATGACTCATCACAAAACTGCTGAAGTGTGTGACAGGAAAGAGAGATAAGTCATGTTGGCAGTACATTGTAGTTCTATTCTTCTTCCAACAGAGGGCAGTGTCTAACTCTCAGATATATTGTTCTTTCTGCTCTGCAAAAGTCAACTCTCCCTAAAAACTGAACCACAACACAAACTTGATGAAGAGAAATCACAAGAGACAATAGTAAATATGAATCTCATATAATGTCTAAAGTATCCACAGAATATTTTATTTCTTTATGAAATCTCCATCTCCATGTATAGATTCAAAAACATGATAAGTTCCCTGCAAAGTTTGTGTGAGAAGCCCATTAGAATTAAAAGACAATGCACAATTTATTTTCTTACACATACACACTGTTTTATTCCAAACCATCCAAACCGAAGCATCTTTTTCTTCTTACTGCACGTGAATTAGGCCAAGGACTTATTCCTTTTTAATCATTCTGGGACATTGCTTTGAAATAGACTCCAGTGGTTCAACGTCAGAGTGGTGCCACAATTAAAGTCCCTATGAAATGGCATTTTGCTTCTTTAATTGGAAGTATTCCCTGCTGAAACTTGATAGTGGAGTGGAAAATCACATATGAAGGAGTCACTGTAAAGCAACAGGTTACCAGCTGGAGAGAAGGAGTGATGGTTTATGTAGGCCTATATAGGGAATTTTTACTTTTGTATTATTGCATTTAAGCAAGCAAAAAGTTGATTGCATATTTGTTGTCAGTGTAAACACAGTCAAGGATTGTAATGTATAGGCTTTTAAAAACTTAGGAAGAGGGACTATGATGGCCTAGCTGTTAGGTCACGTCCTATGTACGTAGGCTGTAGTCTTCCAAGCGGGAAGCCCTGGTTCAAGTCCAACCTGCAGCTCCTTATACCTACATGTTGTTCCCGCACTGTCTCCCAAATTTCCTCTATACACTTTCCTATCCACCTAAATAAAGTCTAAAAGCCCAAAAGTAAATTTTGAAAAATAAGACAGAGTTAAGAATTTCAAAGGCCTAAAGTTGCATGAAGGACAAAATATTAAAATAATTTTATAGAAGAGATCAAATGCATTTCAGGACATGCTAATGTGATATTTCGTTCATACATAAGTGAGAAAAAAAAAAAAACATAGGAACCATCATGTATGCAGTTTATTCAACACAGTTTTTTACATTTCACAGGACACATCATCACTGAGGAAAAGAGATTTGACCAAACTGTCCAGCCGTACTGGCCGGATGATTAAAGTGATGCTGCCTGTGAATCGTTTTTAGTGAAAGCTGTAGGTTGTCTCCACTCCAACACACACAGCATTTGGCTGATGTAGAGGCCATGTCTTCTGGCAAAGAGGATTTTAATTAGGGTTTGACAAAACACAGAAACTGCCACAGGTTTCCACCTGAAGCATCCAGTTCAAAGCCCCCAATTAAACACCTCACACATGAGCCAATTAAAACTCAATTCAAAGCGCTTCTACTGTAACAGACATCAGCACAATCATTGTTGTGTGTGCGCATGTGTGCATGTGTGTGTAAAAGGGTAAAGGCTGTGATGAGTTGCTGCTCCGCCTGCACTGTCAAAGTGCTTGTAATAATACGGTAGGTTTTTGCTGTGTATGTTTTTTCTCCACTTAGCTGTACTGAAATACATTTATTGTTATATTACCTCATGTGAACTGTGGGGAACATCGCTTCACTTATTCAATAAAACTTTATGAAACTGGGAAAATGTATAAATGCATAAGGTGAGGCAGAGTCAATTCCTGGAAATGAATCTGTACGCATGCACGCACTCACATGCACTCACTCTCACACACACACACACACACACACACACACACACACACACACACAAATGTACACATGCACAGACTCACAAATGCAACTTTAATTAAAGCAAAATGTGATAATGTCACAAGGTGCCATTTCAAGCTGCTTTACACACAAATGTTTTCCTAATAACTGTGCATCGGGCTCAATATCACTCATGAAACAAATAAAAAAGAATGATTTGTTTGTTTGTTAACTTTGTGGAAGCTGATTTGCTTCTTAGCAAATCAGATCAAATTTTGCTGATTAGCTGATTGAACCTACTGCCCCAATCTGAGGGAGAGCTGGGCAGCAGGCCAGCCCTCCCTCAGATTGATCAATTATTTAAATTTCACAGTGGCCGCTGCAGGCATGAAAAAGATAATAATAATTGCACACATTAGTTTTAACAACAAACAAAATGTCAAAGTGCAAAAATCTTAATTTTTCTTATTTGGACAGAAAATAAAAGTAATACCACCATGTTTAAATGTTCTACTCATTTTTACGAAACATACAGCATTCATTCTGCAAACAGCTTATGACAAGTGCTGATATTATTTTATATAGCTACACATATTCAGCTGTACTGAATGTGGGAACCTTTTCCAAATGGCAGGAAGGAGCTTGACTGTTGATCATCATTTTTTTTTAATCAAAGATGTGCTGGGTCAGACACCAGAGAGCAAGTCAACCCCGTCTAGATGATGAGGAAATTGATCAGTAAAAAAAAGTGCCTCATATTCATTAGAAGCAGACGGTAGAAACACAGCAAAACAAACTAGTTTCATGGAAAAGAAAAAAAAAACTGTTGCCTAGAAACAACCTCCGCTGAACCTGACTCCCCCAACCACCCCGTGTAAAACACACACACACACACACACACACACACACATACAGGCTTTACCCACCAAGGGAGATAAGATCAAATGCTTCAAGAAAAGTTCGGGTTATTTCTCTCTGTTCCTAAGCAACATGTTTGCTGTTTTCTTCCCTTCGCCATATCTCTGTCGACTCGATTAATAGTCAGACACTCAAATTATGTTGACCACAAAACTTTATCAATTTACAAGAAGTTTTCTTTTGAATTCCATGCAGAGTTAAAATTGGCATCTAGTGTTTTAGCTGCCTGGCAATTGAGAAGACAATTTTATCCTTAACCTATGCTGTGTGACATACTCAACATTTTATGGATTATGTTTAAAAGCCTATGATATAAACTAAGAATTAATTACGGGCAGAGAAAATCTCTATCTAACATTGGAAGTGCAGTTTTCTGAAGTCATCAGAAGTGGCAGAAATAATGAGTGCAAGCTTTACATGAGAAAAATCAATAATTCTAACAAACTATTAACACAATATTCAAAATGTTACAATTTGTGGGCAGCTGTGGCTCAGTTGGTAGAGTCGTTGCCTCTCAACCGAAAGGTTGAGGGTTAGATACCCAGCTGAGCAACATGTCCGATGTGTCCTTGGGCAAGACACTTAACCCCGCATTGCTCCCGCTGCTACTGTGGCGGTGTATGACTGGATTAGTGATGTACGTCACTTTGGATAAAAGTGTCTGTGAAGTGAAGTGTAATTTACCTGCTTGGATGGGTATATGAAGAAGTGCTATATCTGGATCTCACATGCCATCATATTCTCACACCTTTGGAGGCATATGGATGTTCTTGTCACTACCCAGGTGCACATTGCTTTCACATCAAATCTAATGACTTTAAAGCTCCACTGATCTGAACACCTACACCATTCTTGGAGGTTTTAAAATATCTAACAAAAGAAGTGTAATGAAAACAGATGGCAACCTATATTTGCATTGGCAGAGAGTCTTTTACATTTAACCCTCGCACTCCAAGGGGCTTGGTTGGCAAGGCAACCGATTCTGCAGTCTGTTTCCCTTGACTGCATCTCAATGGTCCAGATCAGCCTCCTTGTCCCTCCATCTTCCACAATTGAAAACAAGGAAGACCAGGCAGGCGAGCCATGTGTTCGAACCCTCAGCGTTACTCTGACAGGCAATTGGCAGACCGCTCACTATGTAGCAACACCCATATCCAATCACTGAGATAAATTGAATAGCCTACCGCTAGTTTAAGCCTGTACAGCCTGACACCCTTGCCACTGTTTGAACCTTAGAGAAATCCAATACTATACTGAGCCTATAAACCTAACCTACTTTCCAAAAAAAAAATTTGTTCCTGCACTTCTGAAACATTCACAGAAATGTGATCTCCTAATCAATAGGATTTAAATGCACTGAATGCAACTTTCTCTCACTCCAAGTGTAAACATTCAGTTACAAATCCTTTCTCTGAGGGGTGCCAATTTCCCACTCCATCCACTGTCCTGTCTCCCAACTAAAGGCATAAAAAGGAGCCCAGAAATGAAAATCCTTGCTCTGGCCATTTTGAAAATTTCAGATGAACCAAAGGATCCTTTTGGGTTGAGAAACAATCCATTTAGAATTTGTATTGTTTGAATAATGCACAAGCTGAAAAGGGGGCTGTTTTTGGAAGATACTTGGTTTGTCCTTGATTGCAACATGTTTTTCACTGCAAATTTTATCCAAAGTTTGACAAATTGAAATGTATACTCATTCTGTACAATTTTCAGCCCTCATTATTCCCCTCTTCATCATGGAAATATGTGCTTGATACAAATAGAAATCAGTGTTTTACTGCTGTTCATTTAATAAATCTGGCTCTTTATTTTTCCTTAAGCAGTTTTTAGTCCTCGCCATTACTTTTCCCAAAGAAGCTTGAATGAGCACCAAATAAACCATTTTCTTTATTATTGTACGCTCTACTGATATTATAATGTTCCCCCAGCAGAGATAGTTCAAACGTATAGGCATAAGTTTCAACTTAAATCGTACACCTAGCTCGTAGTTGGTGTAAATTCCTCTGAAATACTGAAGTTCCACTTGTGGAACTTCATAGATTTTAGCTCATTAACCATTATTATGATCCTGATGGAGGAGATGGTATGGAGCAACAGGGGCCGATACATTTAGATAAGAAATACTTACAGTACATGATAAAGAGGAGAAGGAGTACAAAAGTCAAGTGGCTAGACTCTGGAGCACTTCTGGAGGCGCTCTTCTTGTGTCTGAGCGACAGGTGTGGCTTTTCCGAAGGACACCGTCAACAAAAAAAACTATTTAAAATGTCCATATCAACTCTTTGACGGTTAAATGTCACAAAAATGGCTGTAAGGATTTCAATACTGTGGCTGTCTTGCCATTTTTTACAACCACAAAAATGTTCAGTATGAAATCATTGTAAGTTTTACCTATCCTGTGGAGGTTGGACAAACCTTCAAAGAAGTGCTGTAGTCAAGACCAACCTAACTGAGACCAGAGTGCTCCGAGACCAAGACCATAAATATCACTGAAAATCATCATCTTGTGTGCAGTGGGCGTGTCACTCACTTAGACTCTGACACTGGGAAAGTTGTGGTTGTAACCGGGGGATAAAAATTATATATTGATTGAATTGAAGTTATTCATTCTTCTAGACAAAGGAGTTTCCCTTCTAATGATGGAAAAATAGTCTATCAGTGGTGGTCTTGATCTGTCGAGTAAAAATGCTTTTGATTCCGAGACAAGACCAAGACCTTCACAAAGTGGTCTTCAGACCAAGATCGATTACGTGAACTACAACACTAACTTCAAGTATGCATAACTGCAACGAGAAGTATAATGGAACGAGCCAAATGAGTCGTGTTTGATTCTTATAATGAACATCAGCGCAGGTGACAGCAGGCTGCGAAATCTGGATCTTGTCTGTTTGCTGATCAGTCTGCAGGGCTCCACTGCTCACATTCACCAAATGACTCCAATATGGCAGTGACAAGCTGCAGCAGCATAATATCTCTGCTGCAGCTTGTTATAGAAAATTGACTTCCAGGAACAGAGGCTACATCTGTTTCCTCAAAGTCAATGAATCAATAAATATGGCTTCTCAACACAGGTTTTGTAGTCTGAATAGAGACAGCATGACAGGTTCAAACAGAGTGAGAGAGAGAACACATGAGTCACATCAGATAAAAAATGGTGAAAGTGCCTCACTTTGAACACACTTAGGATTTGTGTCATTTTTCGACTATTACTGTAAGACGCGTGATGTGCTGCTGGCTATCGCAGCGGAGCACCTCTGTTCTAGATGTGCTTTCAAAAGGGGGATGAGTGTATCTGCAATATCACAAAGGAGTGAGTGGGAGACCGATGTTCACCTGCTGCCTCACAGAAACACTGATCTGCAGCTGTCTTCAAAAAGAGGCCTATCTCTTTCATGTCCGTTTATTATTTTCACCCTTCTTCCCTTGTTATTGCCCTTTGTCTTTTTATGTCTTCCTCTGCGTTACTCTCTTTTCTACTCCCTACCCCTCCGCACTTTCTTTCTTTGCTGTCCACACTGTGCTGCATTTCACGTCTATCCCTCAAGCAAATTTACTTTACTTCTTTACTTCTTCTGAGCCTAATTACATTTAAAAACTAATATTTGTTCCAAATAACTGCTAGATCAATATTACCCACCTATTGTTTATACTCTGTTAGTCACTGCACATACTCACTTACATTAGTGGATACTGACACTGGAGGGGGTAGGTATAATCTCAGTAAATTCACAATCTCACTCTTTATCTTTGCAAGACCTTTCTGGGTATCCCCACAGGAATGAACGTGGTAAATATCATAAACACTGGAGGGCTTTTCAGCACACAATCATCTTTGATGTCCAACAGTTAATGGTTTACAATTCATCATGCTGCTGTATGAGATTTTCCTTGTGCTCATTCAATCAAAGATAAAGACATGTATAAGTCTCAAACTAAACAGAAACAGTACATTTATAGTAAATCAGTAGTATGTGTTGCAGTATAGTTGGAAGCTAAAACTATTGGCTATGCTTTG
This sequence comes from Labrus bergylta, assembly GCF_963930695.1. Lineage (NCBI taxonomy): Eukaryota > Metazoa > Chordata > Actinopteri > Labriformes > Labridae > Labrus > Labrus bergylta. Next base: position 18,485,276 of record NC_089198.1, read on the forward strand.
TATATAGTTTTTTTTAATTTGAATCAGAAACCTACTAGGATATTTCTTATTGGTTTGTGTAGATAAACAAGAAACCAGGCATGTGATCTCTAAAAACAAGGAATATCAAATTCCAAAATGAGCTAATCATAATATTGTTCTATAAATTTACAAATCACAATGTTATTATAATAATATTTGAAATTTGGCTTGAAATTGCATATTTGCATGTTGCTATGCACACAGAAATATCACATGACAGTGTAGACCCGTTGTTTGAGTAATCTGATAATTGAGTCCGAATTCGAGGAGAAAGCAAGAGAAGTATTAATTTCAACAGTTCACTGTTGCAAATGATTTACAAAATTCAGAATTAGAATCAGAATCGATGTTTATTGCCAAGTTTACACATACAAGGAAATTTGACTTGGTCTTTTGGTTCAAAACTGTGAGAGGAAATGTAAAAACAGCAGAGCTCCTGCTGACACCTTAAATAGTATAAGACACAAATATAAAGGCTATTAGAAAATATATAATAGAATATAAAATATAAAAAAAACAAAATGTACAAAATGTGCAATGGAGGAACTGTGCAGGTATATTCAAGACTGTGTCTTTGCTATCAGTATAGCACTTGCAAAATTAACTAAGATTCCCCTTTTTGTTCCCAAAGCTCTGAATGCAACGCTAAAGAAGTGCTCTGTAGCATAAAATCGTACCATATTGTTAGGGAACTGAACTACGGTACAGCAGACACTCAACATATGCAACCAAAATCTGTTCTTTAAAGGCATGAACTAAATCCTCCCAGCGGAACAATTGCAAATCTGGGGACAATGAGCTGTCCCACTACAGCTAACACATGATGCTAACACTGAGTATAAACACACCCAATTAAAACCCAATATCAGCTTAATCAAGTGAGAGGTCGAAGACAGGCATGAACCTCATTATTTGAAGGTCACAGAATCACAGTTCTCCACGTAATAATCAGAAAATGTCAATATTTCTGTTTTCTTTTCACCTATTTACTGAGAAAGATGTTTGTTAAACCTGTCATCAGCTCAGATCATCTGAAATGAGGACTACTCTGAAAGCTGTTAGACACCATGAGAGGTGAGTAATTATTCATTCATGTGGCTATGATGCATAACAAAGTAAGGACGCATTTATTCCCAGAGCTATATATAAAATGTTATTGAAGAGATAATTGTTAAGCAGAGTGCTTCATTACAATGAACAACAGGAATTCAAAGTGCATACATAAAAACCAGCTCTTGAACAGTATTATCAGAAGTGGACATGTTTGAAGGAGATTGTCTGGATTCAACATCCCTCCTCTCTATCTGTAAGTGTCTGCTTCTGTCATTATAAAGAAGACTGTTGTGGACAGGTGAAGTTCTGTAACAGGTGGAGGTGTCAGGTTGGCACAGAAACAGTAGATGGAAATGTGATCTTCATGTCTTTTCCCTTCTGCTTCACTTCAGTAGGCTGCATATGTGCATGACATTTCCTTGTTGCTTTAGCAACCGAGAGAGAAAGTATCTTTCAATCTTCTTCTTAGGATTCAATACCCCCTATATATATTTCATTATTTACTATGACAGCATCATATACATCTACATATATACAGCCAGAAGACTTAATAAGGGACGTACCAACATAGAATGTCTTACTACGGTGTTGATTCATTATGTGCTGCGAAAGACAGCTTCAGTAGCTTCCAAGTTTTAAGTCAAATACATCTAGTGATTCTGACTGTTATCAATTCACTGTTTCCAGTTGCATAAGTAACCCAAAAGCCAAAGAACAGTGAAAGTCTGGAGGGAAATCTGGTTAGACAACAATATCCATACCATTCACTTACTAGATAACATTAGCCTACTGTCAGCTAGGGCGTAGCTTAAAGCTAATATTAGATGATAAAGATGAAAAGGCTTAGGTTTTGTGCTCACATAATGTCAGCTTGGAATGCATAACGTACTGACGAGCTAATGTTAATGAGCTAATGTAATGTCTAGGAAGTGCTTCAATGCAAGCAGTATGCTAGCTGTTGTCTTAAGGTAGCTAATAGCTCCTCAAAAATGTTTTTCTTTGAAATAAAGTCAGTTTTCCTGATTAACACAATAAAACTGTTGACACATGGGGAAAAATAATTACAGATGTAACAGTTTTGTTCCTATAGTGTGTGGAGAGCAACAATATGACCAAAACACCATAACACATATGGTTCATTCAACATTCCTCGACCTCAGAACTGAAAATGTTGCAAAATATGGAGATTACATGAACATTGGCTGTGAGGTGAACAAAATTATTTGCTGTGGTTATTATATGCTTCCTTCTTTAGTCAGCTTGCTTCCCAATTTGCAATTGTTTTGTTCCAAGTGAAAATCCACAGAGTGCTACTTGGCTGTATTCAGTGTTCCCTCCAGACAACAGGATATCAGATCATAAATATTTAACAGTATTCATATTTTCATCTTGACATCGGCGTGACTAATACGTTCTTCAGAGCAGAAGCAAAGCACTCTTAACATATCTCACACCACAGGAAAGTTTGTCAAGGTAATGTAGTTTAGAACTGTAAAAAATAATCTAGACTTTCCATATTTTTGTCAGAAATGGGGGAATCCGGCCCGAAATTGGTTAGTGTAGGTTATCTTGTAGTGTGTATCCAGCATTAGGATTGAAATGACAACCATTGTCAAGTACCATACATTTATAAACCTTATAAGTCAGGAAAAGTAACACAATAAGTGTAAGCCATTGTATGTTGTTATTGCGTGAGCTCCTGATTGCGGTTCCTCTGTGATCTTGGCATCCAGCTGATTTGGGCTACGTAACGCTTCCTGGGAGTAATGGCAAGCTGTTTGACAGAGCAAAAAGAATGGTGCACATGGAGTGTGGAGCAAATGCGTGCAGTAGAATCAAATCGAGACGTCAATGTGTCCTTTCTAACACTATAAACACAGAGGGATGTCCTTGGAATTTTCCTCTTCTTCTCCATCCACACACCCGTTCCCATTTATGTATAATCAACCCATCAATGTCTTGACCTTTCCTGCAACCATTCTGCTCACCTGTATCAAATTAACTGCCAGTATTCAGTCTAACTCCATATATGCAGAACCATTTCCAATGTTTAGTTGACAGTTCTTTTGTTGCTATACCCTGTTGCTTTGCTGTTTTGTTGGCTGATATTTTCCTTTTGGATTTTGTAACTGGATACTACAGCTGCATGTAAGTCTTCTTATTCACAATACATTTTAGAGTATACCTGTGATCTTGCATGCTCTATAAAAAAAATTACAGCGGGTTGACATAATGGAAGTTTTCTCTTTGTTTGCTTAAACAAATAGTCATTTCAATTTCCCTCCGAAAGACAAAATAGAGGGTCTTTTGAATCATTATCTTAAAAAAATGCTTGCTTTGAAAATAATGTATTGCAGTTTATTCATATTAAAGACACATTAAGAGAGACCTACAATATGTAGGTTTGTCTAGGGTTAAATTATTTTTGAGTATTACATTAAATAAACATCTTCATCAAATCATAACAAAGGCTTGCTATTTACACTTTGCTGGCACCTGCATGCAGCTAGCTTAACGCTGGTAAGTCTCCAACTGAAAACTGTGGGAGTGTTAAAAACCTAAATAAACCCAGTATCTGTGGTGCTGTGTGGCCGCTGATTGTCTCAATAACTTCATCACTAGGCTCCCATTGTGAGGATTTAAGTGTTGGCCAAGAAATATAACAACCTTAAATATATAAAGGATTCTTAACAAGATAGCAGGAGCCAGTGGTCACATTTACACAGTCTGTAGGCCTACTGTTTTAAGTCCCAATAGAGGTTCTGCAATGATGAATCATGTACATGAATAATTATTTAATGTGAATGAGTCAGTCCTATTCACAAGCCAAAATGCCAGAAATACAATATTACAATCAGAGCCACACAGCTGGTGAAGATATGTGTAGGTTTTTCATGACATTATTGTTCTGCAAAACCTCTCACCTACGACTCTTCAAGCTTATATTATAATAGAACAGGTGTCACATTTCTCAGAGTTACATCACACCCTATGTAACAAAACAACCACTGTGTGTTTTGACATGGCAAAGAGATTGTTCAGAGCAGGGATCCCCATCCTTGTCTGCAGAAAACAGGCTCAGGGCTTACACTGATGGTGACTTAAGTTTTGATTTTCAAGTGTTTTCTACAGTAATACGGCTTGCATTGTGCTTTTATTGTACTTCATGTCTTAACATGACATTGGCAGAGGATTGCCATAAGGTGTGTAATATTCTTGAGACATAGTCATCAAAGTGACTTTTTTAAATATTGACTTAACTCTCTTGGAACATCTGAGGGCTACTTTAATTAGTTGGTAGAGCAGGCGCCCCATGTAATGAGTCCATGTAGCAGTGGTCGCAGGCTCGACTCCTGCTAATGACCCCATGTGGTGCACATCATACCCTACTCTTTGTCCCCACATCTCCTATATAGCTATAGCTGTCCTATCAATCAAAAGGGAAAAAGCTTAAAGATCCATATATATATATATATATATATATATATAATATATATATTATATATAAAATCTTTAAAAAAAGACACCTTTGGAACGCTGACCGAAGAAGAAATAAAGCCTGATGTATTATTGTCAACTTCTGTAAATGAGAAAGAAAAAAAAAAAACAGTTTCAAGCTGAATAATTAAGAAGAGCCTTACTGTACAATGCAGTGGAAACAAGGCAAATCAATGCTAAGGACAAAAAAGTCATACATGTCAGTTTGGCTATGTTTACCAAATGAAAAAGTCATAATCTTTTAAAACTACATTTCAATTTAAAATATTAAAGCAAAACTGTTTTTCAGATGGGGACTAGTTATGTCAGGTAGGAGAATTTGTGTATCATTTGTTCTTTAAATATTCAACAGAAACATATAGATTATAAATTAATAGAGATGATTTAAAAATGCATTTATTAATACATAATACCAAATAAATTAGGGTTTTTTTTGTATTTTCTACTCTTCTTGTATTTATATTTTTTTTATTAAAAAGCGGGCAACAGGCTGAAGTTAATTTGAATAATTTTCATATTTAATTTTCCTTATTTTTTTGAGCCAGTATGGTGTCGTGCTGAAAGAAGCATGCCAAGAATTGCATGCACTTCGCACCCGCTCACTATAGATAAACCTACACACTCATGTTTGAACTGTGCCCTACCTGTTAACGTGGCGATTATGACCTATACTGCAGCAAGTCAGTTGGGGAAGCTCTGAATCTTTTGGCTTCATTCCCAGGCAGCCGTCTCTCCATCAATACAGGGCAATTGTTACAGGTTCGGTTAGATCAGGTAACTCACTATTAAATCCAGTTCTGACTGTGATGTCCAAAATACAGAGACCACAATTTTCTGTTTGTCACAGAGTCCAGAGAATGCAAAAAATATCCCATTTCATTTTCATGGTTTTTACAACAATTAAAAATAATAAATAAAAAAACATATTTTTACACCACTTAAATAGCAGTTTATAAAGGGCTCTATCATAATTTCTTAATATTTATAAATGATCAGAAATTTCCCATCTGGCTGAATGAAATAATGACTTGTGTCGACTTGTGTGAATCAATCTATGTGTCATTGTTAAGGCTGTTTCTGGCCTGTGAGTCAAGCTTTGGTTTCTGTCAAGCTGTCAGAATGAAAACTGTCATGCAGTGGAGAAAGTCTGTCGAGCTCCAGGAGGCATATTCTTTTCCTACAAATGTCAGTGGAAAATATTGAACCTTACACTTCACTGCACATAAACTTCTCAAGTGATTTAATTCAAACAAGTGGTTGGGGCCAACAGAGGTAATATCTATTATTTCACAGAAGATTCAAGAAAAGTTTATTCTGTCCTCTAGTAAAAACAAACAGATTTAATTTGATTATCTTTTGGACAACTAGAGGTTGTAAACTGCTGGACAAAACTATAAAACAGTGTAAAGTTGTTTAATAAGCTGAACCAGCTTGTATAGAAAGGCTTCTCTGCATTTGTTTAACGAACTAGCATTGTTGTGAATAACTACATCTGTCACAGGTGTAACTTGTCCTCTCATTAGGTAACAGAACCAGACAGACAAAATGACCCCAAAATGCAGGCACACACAAGGCAGGATTAAACAAGGGCATTAAACAATCCAGGTCAGCAAAAAGGTAATCCAAAATACAGAAGCAAACAAAACAAAGAGGAGCCCAAAAGGCAAAAAGGCGCAAGACGGGAAAATATGAGGAGCAGGAATTGAAAGACAGAGACAAGGGTAAGTACAAAATAAAACAGGAAATTACAATAAATATGTAGACAGAAACAAAACATGACCTTAATTAACTTGACGGGTTGTGTCATTAGGTACTAATGTTATATGATACCCATGCTCCTACTGCACTCATTGTACACTTACAATGCATTTTAAAAGCAGGTCTTTTACTGTTAAATGAGTATTGATACATTTTGTATAATTTTTGTACCTTAAAATGTACTGTAAGTACTTCCTCTACAACTAATGAAAAGGCACTCTTAAGTCTGTAGGGTAATGCCCTTGTTAGAGCCACACGCCCAACGCTTTATCACATCCAAAGGCTTATTGTTGCTGCAAACTGTGATAAGATGATCACTACTGAAGGGAGGGGTTAATAATCATTTATCTTTAGCAAAGTACAATTCATTCTTTTGTGTTTTGTTTTTCTTTTAGATTACACTGTCATTACATCTACAAGTGACTAAACTGGGTATGTAACACTTAGAAGTAGGTATGGTACATTGTCATATACACAGGAAAAAGAAGTACTGTATCTTGAACCAAAAGCTTTAGCCTCATCTACATTCATAAGGAAGCCCTAAGCAGACATGCACACATACATTTTATTAACACCATTTTCCCATGGTTATGAGTCATTTTCAGTTGATTTCCAAAGATCTCAACTTATTTTTCTAATTAACCCTGGATAAAAGCTTTTCAAATTATATATCAATGTACCTGTTATCTGATAACAATGTTTGTTTTCAATTTGGAAAATACAAAGCTGTTCACTGTGATAGACCAGACTACGGCATGCCATGCTGCCACAGTGTCCACTCTAAAGAGGTAAGTTAAGTCTTTGTCTATGAAAATGACAGGAAATGACTCATTATAGAAAAACTGAGTACATAAAATGTATGGATTCATGTCTGCCTATGGCTTCTTAACACTCATTCACATGGAGTTTTTTTTTTGTCTTTTTCAAAAGATGGCTACTGAAAGAAGTCTTAACAACTATATACATTCAGAGAGACTGATTTTTATGAAATTTTAAGTAATTTTATCAATACAATTACTGATACCAGTTTAGATATAACCTGTTGTCCAATTTTAAAATTCAGAAAACACAGCACAACACAGAGTAAATGAACTGTAATAGAACCAGTGAATTTCTTGCATCTTGTCAGACCGTCTTTAAACTCTTTCATTGTTGTGTGTGTGCCAGCAAGCCTGTTCATTTGTTTTGGAGGTCATTGTAAATTACATGTAGAGAAAGTAACATAATGCACATACATAAAAAGTACACATTGTATTATTAGCATTGACACGCTGGATATAAAAAGTCTTCTTTTTCACACAGAGGTCTCGGTCCAATCATGGATTTAAAGTGTTGTTGAGAGCAGTGAAGCCCTCCTCCTACATTTCTACCTTTCACTACTTCTGACCGGCAAAGTAAATAAAGCAATCATTCACATCCTCATGGTGAAGTGGGGCAATGAGTCATCCAAATGTTTCCCCACATAAAAAGGCTGATTGAATGCACACTGATTCACAAGAGAGTCTATAGAAAGGAGCCTAAAGGGTCCTCGTTTCATTTAATTCTTCCTGAGTATTTCACTCCCGCCATTTCCTCCTCCTCCCCTCGGGCTCCGTGTTGACTCTGACAAATCAATCTAATGACAGCGGGAAGTGTTGTTTTCTGTTGCCCTAAAAGAATTATAAATAGACATTTCATGCAACAAAAAAGTTTTACTGCAGAAAAACAAGCAGATAAAACAGTGGAGCGCCATGATCGCCCTAATACCAACATTTTTGTTGTTTCTGTTTGCTGTTCCCAGTATAAGCTCCATGTGATTACTTATATCTTTCTCTAGATCCAACCAAAAGTTTCCTTGTCCTTTCTCACAAAGCGAGCACAAATGGTTTAATCATTTCAAGAATCAATGACATGTGTTGATTGTGTGACTAATCGGGCCCCTCTTGTCTTCGAGCCAATCAGCGCTCGCCATGATTAATAGATTTATTTGTATTGCTGCTGAGCCCCACTGTTGTGTTTATCTTCTTTCAAAAATATACACTGTGGCATTTGGTTGTGCTTTCTTTTCTTTGTCTGTCTCTCTGGCTGTCAGCATATTGTATAAGGCTTCATCACATTGCTCATGAATGACACCTTTGACTGTCACACACTTGTCAACATGCAACGCAATCACAAGGGACGGAGCCTTCTCACACTTCACAAAACTAAACTAGACTAAAATACAACTTGTTGATGAAAAACAGCAGATAAAAAAAATTACAACCTCACAATATAACTGGAGGATTATAATAACCAATTTAAATGTACAATGTTTGTCTTATAAAATATGACAGTGCACTGATTTAAGACTGCAGATATGTAGGTATAATGTGTAATGTTAATAATGTATAATGTTTAGAAAAATAAAGTGATTAAATCCACAGAGACTAATTCTAACTGTAAAAGTATACCTTCTTTGACATTGCAAAAGATGAAGTGCTAACATTGCCGAAGTGGTTACAGTGCAAACCGTGCACAAAAACACCTGAATCCCAGTTCCCTCAAAGGCCCCACCTCTTCTCTAGGAGGGCAAGTAAGAACAGAATAACAGTCAGATACATTTAATGTCCTTACTTGAGAAATAGGAAACTGCTCGTCATCACGTCATTTTTCAAGCTTCATTTAAATACTATAGATAGCAACTGCTCTGTCACTCACAGAAGCTCTTTTACACAAAGATCTTCTCACATAGTTCATATAGCCTACATTTTTCCAAAAACTTTGTAATAATATTCCAAATACATAGCCCTTTTATCAGCATCAGAGTAAGGTTTTCCAACCAAGTTTTGGAAAAAAAGATTAACAAAGAAATTAGTTTATTTTCCTGAATATGCTGCCTCGGTTTGCAGCACTCCGTATGTGTTTTGTGAAACACTCCATTCAGAGAGCGGTTTGGAGGGTTTGAGGAATATCCCCTTCGTCCCCCATCCTCTGACTGCTGCAGGGCACTCAAAACTGAGAGGAATGGCTAAGTGCCAATAAAGGGATGTCCCACAACAGCTTATACTGTAGTTGATAAACTTAGTGTATGCCCCCCCATCTCTCTCTCTCTCTCTCTCTCTCTCTCTCTCTCTCTCTCTTTCTCCTTAACACCTGAAATCTCTTTCAGCTGTCCATTATCCAAAAAAAATGCACCACAAACCCCACCTGTAAGAATACCACACAAGCAAAAATGTTATCTCTGCATGATGGGAGCCACATGATAACAAACATCACAGCCTAAACATACAATCAAGTATGCAACATGTTGTGTGCAATATGCCGTAATACATTTAGAGAGATGGTGTGGTGTCAGTTTAAGCACAAGTGTGTGTTCCTGTATATCAAACATTTTAGTCAGGATAGTGATTGCGCTTCATTTTTTAGACAAATAAAGGACAAAGGAACAGCTGCTGCAAATTTTACCACGAAACAAGTTTGTCATGTGCAAATGATGAAGTGTATGTGAGTTTAAAATGATATTCAGTATCTGTATGTATAGCTTCCCTGTGTTGCAGATGAGAAATAAATATCACAGGTCTGTTACACATCACTCCTGAAATGTCATTCAGAATGTGGTATACTTGATTGCCCCATTCAAGTGAAGCTGCAGGCGTGCAGTATATTATAGACACAGAAGAGGTGTGGTTTATTTTCCTCGAGTGTTAGGTTATTTTCTGCACAGTGGTTAAGGAAAATTCAATATTATTTTCTAATTAGCAGGTTTCCTCTGACTGAGTGATTGTGATAAAGAGTGATAGAAGGCAAAATTATTCCTCCCATTTGAGCATACATGGTGTTAAATAAAGCTGTACATGTACCAAGAAAACAATCAAGTCTGAGGTAGGATATGTATAAAAATAGGTTAAAAATAGAATATAGTAGAAGTATCATGGCAAGCTTTAAATGTTGCATTTTGTTCCTCAGTCAGCTCACACATTAATTATTGAGCTCTTACTCATTAATTTATGGTATCTGAGCCCCCTCAACTGGAAAATGAATTACAATTTGATGCATTCAATTTAGACATTTGAGCTACAGTGTGTGTGTGTGTGTGTGTGTATTGCATACAGGTTGAGACTATTACTAATCCCATTAAGAAGAGTTTGCATAGTCAGTTTGGCATACAGTTCCTCACAAAGTTTCATCTATATTTAAACTGTATTGCTTTGGGTAAAGGTCTGTAACCATACTTGAGCGTTATGTAAGTTTTCCCTTGGTTTGTGCAAAGTCTTGAATTGCTTTGTTATTGGTGTTGAGCGTTTGCACTCCAGGCAGGTTTTGTACATTTCTCTCTCTGCTTTCAAGAAGATCTTCATTTTGATTTGACAAAACAAGCTCTTATGTGCCTTTAGAGGGTTTTAATACTTTTAACTGAGCTGAGAACAGCTGCTTTATGTGTTAACTGCTGTGCAGACAATGACACATAAAACGAAATGACTCCTATTTGTGTTTTTTCTTGTTTTTGTTCCAATCGTCTGTAGTCCATATCTCCCAACTGTTTTACAGATGGTGCAGGTCCACTCTCCACTTTGTCCTCTCTCCATCTTGTGCTGTCTTCACCCCCTCTCCATCTGGCTCCTCTTTTTTTCTTCTATTTGTCGTGTTTTCTTGTCCTATGTATACTCATGGCTTCTGGTCAGACTGTATTTGTGGTAATCCTCAAACAAACGTATCATTGTAACTGTGCAGATCGACAGTGAATCCACTCTCTAATTAGCTGTGTGTTTGTTTACCTTGGTGCCTGGTGGACCCTCACCAGATGGGTCGGTTGTCTGAAAGCTACAAAGAGGATATCATCAGCAGCAGAATGAGCCTCTTGCTAACCAACACACTGTTATCAAACAGTGTGTATTCTCTGCTCAGTGAGACACAAGGTTTACAAGAGCCTCCACACGAGCTTCTAGCTGCGATCCTCTATGAACAAAGTACATGACATGCCGTGGGATGGGAAATGTTTATGATGTTGTTATATTGCACAGAGTGTAGCTAAGACATTTGACTCTTCATTTAGGGTTATGAGAAAAAATGAAAATCAAATTGGCTTAGGATTTTTTTCTTTTGAATGCTAGACAGGCAGGACTCACTGCATATCTTGAGAATACTTATTCATTCTTAATTTTAAATTGTCTCATGTAGCATCACGATCCTATAGGAACAAAATTTAATCTCACTGTGTACTTTGTCTAAATTTGAAATGACAATTAAGAGAACTTGACTTGACTGATGACAATTTAATTTAAGTTTCAACATGCTTGATTCAAACAGAAATCTGAAACTTATACAGGCATTTCTAATCTTCAAAAACCTTTTTTTAAATGTTACAATTCATGTCCCTGACCTATTGGCCCTTTTATATTGTAACAAAACAAGTTGTGACTCCTTTGTACTTTTGCACTGAATCGACAATGATGTTATATCTGTGTCCCTATGTGTGATTTTACAAATTGGCATTGCAGAATCCTGAGAGGCACAAAGTATAAACTTAGACATGCACACACACAGCGCTGTTCTTCCCTTCTGGCTCAACACCACTTGCCTCCATTACACCTTTGTTACCATCTCCGATGGCAGATCAGTTAGATGTGACAACTTTGCCCCACTATAACTTCTCCACAACATTTATATTGTATAACCACAAAGTCCTTATCCAGACTTTGTAATAACAATATTAAAAATAGCTATTCTAAGGTAATAGACAATAAATAGAGTGAAAATGATTTATATTGCTGGTATTCATCTGTACAACCATCCAGGATGTCAACACCTTTATTACAAAAAACCCAACAGCTAGCCGGAAAAAAATGGTCTCCATTCTTCTGTAAGACTGCTCTTACCTGTTACTAGAGACACCAAAAGAAACAAAAAGAGGTTTCCTGACCCACAAGCCTGTTGGACGCTCAGTTAGAAGTGTAGCCCAAGCAAGCTTTTCTGCTTGCCTGCATATTGTTTTTCACTCCTACAGTATAGACTACATTGATATTATGGATACAACAAGAAAGACTTTTACACCGACATCAAATCTACAGCTGTCATCGTAACTAACAGGTCCTTCTCCTCCTCTACCCTCCATCGTTAGTTTTTCAAGGTGTTGAGAGCCAAGACAATCCCACATTTTTTAACCTTCATGTGTGAAAGGGCAAGTTTAGACAATATCTGGTGTTCTACAATTCTACAATTGATTTAGCAGACGCTTTTATCCAAAGCAACGTACATCAGAGAGTAAGTACAACACAAGCAAGGAACCAGAAAAAAGGGAACAATGTCAGTAAGAGCAAACGATCAGCTTTGAGTCTGATTGGACACACAAGTGCTGACAGGCATTGCACAGAGGCAAAGCACAACATTGACGGCAGTTCTTGAGAACTCCAATCAGTATAGAAACCTTCATAAAATCAAGAAAACCATCGTCATTACCATCATCATCATCAATAATATTGAGACCATCGTTATCATCATCATTAAGGTCGTAGGTATTCATGAAAGAGCTAGGTCTTTAGCTTTTTCTTAAAGGTTCAAAGGGACTCTGCAGATAGAATGGAGTTTGGTAGTTCGTTCCACCGCCAGGGGGCGATAGAGGAGTTGTCTATACAATTCTATACAATAAATAACTTAAGAACAGAAAAAAATGTCTTCCTCAAAGCTATAACTTTGTAACTTTGCTGTCTTAAGAAAAATTTCTCTGAAGTGCATAGTTGTACCTTAAACTGGTGTACGACTGGTACTGAAACAGCATATTACAGCTGTGTATTTTACATACACAGCAAAAAAAGAGACAGTAACTTATCACTATGCATGCTACACATATGTTGTTTTATACATTTTATGCATCTGTATAGCTAATTATTGTATTTTTATGTAGAACATGATGCACAATGCATAAAACAGCTTGTAGTTCAAACATGACTCCTTCCCTCATGTAATGCAGTTTGGTTATTATTAGTGTAAATTAATATCCATCAGGATATTATTCATTTAGACAAAACTTGGTAAACATTGTTATGCAGTAATGGAATTGTATGGATTCTTTCCATACTCGATCTGTTCTCCCTGTATGACTCCACATGAGCATCCTCTCACCTCGACCTCAGTGCAGGCCATGACTCATACAGAAAGCTCCAGACTTTATTATGGGCAATTATGTTTTTGGCTCTTATTATATGTGATATGTTCCATTACATTAGTCTAACGATGAACATTTCCACTGTGAGAGAAAAGTTGAGGAGGTACATGTCAGAGGTTTCAGTTTGTTAAAAGCTCTATAAAGCTTTTAGAATGTGTGGAATAATAATGTGATAAATACAGGAACAAAAAGAGATTGATAAAATAGCTTATATACCCTATAAAGATTCAGTATCAGATACAAGATTTAAAGACAAAATAGAATCCCTTTTAAGAGTTTTCCAGAGATTAAGGGTCTCCCTTCATGTAACATGTTGAACTCACATTGTCCAGTTTTAAAGGATAAAAAAAGTACAAGCACAAGTGTCGTCTATACCCCAAGCATTTCTTCTCTTTGCTAAAGATGGTGCCTTCATTACCTGCCATGCAATTTAAAAGCAAAAAGCTTGGTTAACAATGCAGATGCAAATCGCTATTAGCATGAAGTGGCTAACATCAGGCAGTTCTACAGAGTTGTGGTTAGCTTACTTATTTCTAACTCCACACCCACTGATTTTTCCCTATGTCTTTCAAATATGTTGGGGTTCTCTCAAACACTTGTAAGCAGACTTGTTGGTGGAGTTCCCCTTTAAAGTTAAAGTGAAACTGAGAAGCGGAATGGTGCTGCAAATTTAAAAGTTAAGAAATTAAATAAGAATTTAATTCAATTTAATTGAAACAGTTTCCTTGAATATTCATATTCAATATTCACTGTTCACTTGGTTCGTACACTGCCCTGGGATTCCAAGGAGGTTTCTGTGTTTGATAAAGGAAGTGCAGGCGGTCCTTTAAATACCATCGTTGTTGTTTTTTGTGTCACGTCACACATGATGTTTTGTTATTTTTTTGGTTGACATCATTACTTATCATCATCCAAGATTCAAGAGACTTGGATTTAAGAGTATTGTCTGTTGTGACAACGCAAATTACACATCCAGTGTTAAGGTTCATGTAGCAAGGGGGTTTAAATGTTCATTTATGAAAAGTTTGTTCAAAGGTGTTCACAGTGAATATCTCCTTTTAAGTTGTTCTGCAAAATATGGAAAATGTTTGTAATGACGCTCATAAAATGTGAAATGGAAATGTTTCTTAAAACCTTCCGGAGAAGGGATATAATATAGTATAAAATCCTGTGGGGTTTTACTTGAATTACACTCTGCAATAAGTTTTTTTTTCAAACGAGAATTCAACCAACATTGGCTTTGCACAGTAATGAATACGTAAATCAATCAGTCTTTTTGCTGTCACTATAGTTGTGGCAAAACTGTCAAAAAACATTGAGCTATACAGTAACAGAACGGGGTGCTATCTTCTCTGTGTTGTTTGATCAATTTTGACCCTAAGGCCCACAACAATGGCAGGCAAAGGACATCCAGGGCTGAATACACATTAATGAGGACTGACAAAATGTGTAGGCAGAGCTCAACATTTGTTTTTTTCACCATGTGTCCTGCTTGTCTGTTCTACCACAGCATGACCAGTCAAATAACAGCGTTCTCCCTTTAAAGGTCATTCAGTCAGTTCTGAAGGGGTTTGTTTTTAAGCTTAAGTGTTAAGGGTTTATGGGTATAAGATTATATTGGTGAACATTTTCAAAATAGAAATAGATCTAAAGGCAATGCCAATTAAACATAATACAGCTGTGTTGTATTTTCTTGAAGTGACGATTCCTTGATATATTAGGCAGAGAGTACCTTTAGAAGTGAATCAGATCAGAGATCTGCTGAACCTTTCACAGTGAGGATGTAAAAGCTAAAAAAAACCCCACAAAAATAGAGATATTCATTACATTCTTAAACATAAATAAGTAACATGAAACATGACAAACAGCCCTACATTCAATCAATCTGACTGAACAGCGCAAAACGACACTAGATATTGTATCCACATTTTGAACCTGAATGAGTAATGCATGTTAGACAGGCTGTAAATTATAATAGCTAGATGCTGAGCCTTACTTCAATGTAAACACACTCACTTTAAAGGACAAAGAGGATGAAATATTTACTCTTACTAGCTAAAATCACGGCTTGCACCTGAAATCTGTGGTTAAATTAAGTCATTAGGAAACCTAAAGGTCAAAAAGAGATCAATACAAGACCATGGTAAGCTTGATGAGTATGCTGTAAGCTTTTTGGTTATGTGTTATTCAACCCAATTTGAGCAGGAATTTAAAGTTGGGCTTCATGGTGACATTGGATGAAAAGGAAAAATTGCTTGAAATGATAAAGAATCAAAGGGAGGAGGAGAGGTGTTATTCTACTCAACAAAAATGTCACCCTCCTAGTGGAGCTGAAGAGACATTCAGGGGCTCATGTAAGTCAATAGGATTCCCCCTCTGCATGCCATAGACATATGTATCTCAGCACAGAGTTAACATGAACATTAGCTTAGTATGAATGTGATATTAATACATTTCCTATGGAATCACACATTTGGGCATTTTTTACATATTATCCATGCATGATTGGTGATTATTTTGATGAGCTGAAATGACATGCAGGCTTTCTATGTCCTTAAATTTAGTTACAGCTGACAGCTGACAACAGAGACCTAATTGGTCAAGAAATGGTGAGTTTGATGTTATTGGTTGAGTTTGAGAAGTTGTGGAAGAAATTAGAGAGAACTGGGAGGCCTCATTATAAACAGAAGCAAAGCAGCTTTTGTCCAATTAAAAATGACAGCCACATTATAGTGTGTGTATGTGTGTATGTTTGTGTGTGTGTGTGTGTGTGTGTGTGTGTGTGTTTAAAGTAATTTGAAATATGAGATTCTTACTGATTCATGCAGCAAGTTCAAAGCAAATCAATTAATAGCGTTGTCTAATTTATAAGCGGTTAAATGCTCTAGTTTCCCATCTTGTTTCCTACAAAATGATGTTCTTTATATGTTGGGTAGCTGACTACAGATGTTGATCACACTAAAGAAGCTACAACTGCATAAAGAATGTAGGAGCTAGCTAGCTTAATCGTCGCCGTTAGCTATCTTAAGCTCCAAAAAGAGAGTGGCAGGTGACAGATACATATCCCATAACTTAGACTAACCCGTCTTTTCATCCCAACTGTCCACCCTAATGTTCCCGGGTGAAAGGCAACGGAAATCCTGACTCCTATGCACTTGCTCACAAATAAATAAATAAATAAATGTTTAATAAATACTGAATGATCAAACTTGCCACAAATGCAAAAACATGAATACAATTGAAATAGAATTTCACTCAACAACTAAACTTGAGCCCAGACTCTTCGGATGGCCAGTTGGTTCCAAAAACAACTCAGAAAGTCTAAATTAAACGAAAACATAAAAACACATAAAAAAAAACTCATCCATATATACAGTAGTTGCATTAATTAATTCATTATAGACACTACAACCTTTTTGCACCAGGCTGTAATTGAATGCAAGTTATTTATGTTGTAAAGTTGGACATCTTAACATGAGGCCTAATGGGGAGTTTTTTCTTTTCTTTTGGAGGCAACTTCAAGCGGACACACAACATACTGCACGTTTGTTTTTATGCTTTTTAGCATTTCTTATTTGGCTGCATTTTTCAACCTCAGAGGTTAACGTCCATAATTCATCTTCACTTTCTCCAAGTTTTTTCATGTTTGAACCCCTTTGTTATTCATAGCCACCAAATAAACATTTTCACAAAAATAGAACAGTGCAATAGCAGTTCAAGGGGTTTCAAAAACAAAGAAATGTGAGTCTACAATGACTACATTAGCACAGTAAAGGTATGAATAATTGCACACACCAGGGTGTAATGTGATGTCTTTGTACCTTCTGACTCTGTAATAACAGTTTGTTTTCTTGACCAGCAGACTTTTAATATCTGGCTGACAAACCCAAGCATTGATCTGATGAAAGCAGTATTTCTGCATATTCGGGTCTAGTTGGCTGAGTCTGTGATGTGGACATGTGTAGAGGATAACAATTTCAAGTTTGAAAACATGCTCTTTCTCTCCAAGGTTGCCCTATTAGTAATATGAATCTTAGAACTGTGGTGTCCTTTTCAGCATCCCAGCCTCACAGGGCCTCTGCTTATAGAAGTTGAGCATTATTAAGGTCAATTTACCTAGTTGGTCAGGGCAAAAGAGAAAATACATTTTCTCTATGAAAGCTGCAAATAGTTGATTGGTCCAATGTCTACATGGATAGTTAGATCAGTGGATGAATCACCCTCTGGCCTAATGTACTCATTTAATGGTTCATCACTAATCTATTATTGACTACAATCTATTTTTAGTAAGAGAAAAAAGGACAAATGGATCTCATGTGAATAAGCATTAAGAACCTTGTGCTAGGTCTTGGAACAGTTATCATTAGCAGAAATTATCCCTAAATGTCAAGTGTTTGTCTTTATGTGTATGACATATCTAAATTTGGGCTACTAACTCTATTTGATTGGCTGTGACAAGTCGTTAAAACGGTATTTTCTGGTTTCAACATTCATCCATAACACCACATAATATTCATATATTGCAAGTTGCAACCAATTTAAAGGAATATACAGTAATGATGAGGGTCTTCAAATATCAACCATGAGGTTATAACTAACAACTTACGATGAGATGGGACGACAAAAAAGCATTTTTTGCAATGAGAGTAGTTAACTTCCTCAGTTTTTATGGAGATTGAAACAAAAAATATTTTTTATAAAGTGTCCGAGTTTTGAAAATGGTGACATTTTTCCAATATGTATCACTCATCTTCACTGAAAAAGATGAATTCACACATTAACTGAAAATGGGAGAGAAATATTAGAAGCACAGAGGATAGGAAATGCAAATATAAAGAAGGGAGAAATTATATTAGATGCACATAATGTGTTTTCAACAACATACTGCAAAAATAAAGAAAGCAGTTGCAGCACCAAGGATTGTAGAAATTCAGTGGAAAGTTTCCACCCAGCCAAGTAGATCAGAAGCTAACCACGAGGAGACATAAACATAGAAATATCAGAGTTTAGAGCCAAACAGTAAAAGTAACCAATTGGGTGTGAAAATTCACAATAGCCTATTAAAGATCTCCTCATATGAAGTAACACACAAAGTGTAGTTCTGTGTTTTCTCACCTGTTCTTCATACAATATGTGCAGGATTCTGGGAACAAATACAGAGACAATATAGTGCTACTAGTTGTATTAAATGGCCTCACTTCATTGGTAGTTTTTTTTTTTTTTTTTTTTTTAAACATTGACTGGTCCAAATGACTCCTACATGATGGCTGCTTATACCATGACAGATCCACCTCCATGTTTAACACCTGGCAAAGGATGATGTGGGTTGAGTACATTGTTGGGCTTTCTCCATAAAAAAATTGAGCCAGATAAAAAACAAAGACAATTAATCACTCCATATTTATTTTCTTTGATCAGGATTTATGTCCTTACATGACACTATCCACAAATTTGAGCTGGAATTCCTTTATAATGAATGGAAAGATGTTTTTTTTTAGTGTAGAAACTTTGTGAGTAGAATGTTTCTTTTTCTTTTAGATTCTGTAATAATTATTTCCAGGCTCAGCATTGGAAAATAGAAGAAAAGCAAAATGATTGACACATTGACAAGAGCCAAAGCAAGGGTACGTGTGGTTTTTATATGCAAATATGACTTGAACAATGAATTTACTTTACAAAAGTATTTTTTTGGTCTAGTAGCTCAGTAGGGATAGGAGCATATCCTTCAAAGTGTCTTACAGGGTTTAAAAGTGCTCAATGTTTGCTGCTTATCATCCCCCTGTGGCTCAACAGTCAGACTGTTCCAGAGACAGTATCCAGAGCAACAGAAGGCAGCTTAGCTGCAGGTCTTTGTCAGAGTTTTTGGTTCAGCAAGCAGCAGGGAGTCTGGATCAAAAGGCTCTATGGACACATCATGCAATAACTCTAAATCTGTGGTTTGTTCATAAGAACATTTATATGGACAAAAACAAGGATTTTCCAAAGATGTTTCCAAACCTTCTAAGCAAGTTTACCCAGGAGAAAAAAGTACACTGAAGTTGTTCTAATTTTGGATGTATATAATATATTTAAATGTGATACATTAAGTGCATACTAAGTGTTTTACTTTGGAATAACTTTCAGTCGATTAAGTCTACTTTAAAATAAAAACACATGAACTCTTAGATGTTTACTCAGGTTTGTGGCTAGTTCTGTATTCTTTTGTCCTGTTGTGTTCCTATTTTTTCCACTACCTGTGAAAACAAAGAGGCCATTTTCGTTGTAAAAAGAGTTAACACGGTGCATGTGAACACAACATATTCTTACCTCACATCATATGCCACCAGGAAGCCAATTACGGTTCGCACCACGCAGGAGTGAGGTTCTGATAACAATACATGAGGGACTAGAGCTCACGTGATCGTTATGTGTCCTCTTTCAAAATCAATGAGGCTGAGTTATGAGCGCCACATAATTTCAAACACTTTGAGAGCGATGAAACAACAGCCTTTAAGTCAAATATCTCTCCCTCCCTACTCTCTCTGCGCAGGGAGCAGTTGATGGTAGATATCGTGGGAAGGTTTCCACACCTTCTCATTGGCTCACAAGACAGAGACAACTGCATATAAAGCGAGAGCGCCTGATCTAGCAGCCTTGAACCGCTGGCGAGCATTTTGGATCACACCAAGGAGAAAATAGACATCCTTTTACGCACGGAGCGCGCGGAGAGGTTGCAGACGAGCGCGCGAGGGTTACCTATTCATCGAAGGAGAAGAGCCAACAGGTTTGTTGAGAATTGAGGAGAGATCTGATCAACTCGATGGCAGTTTATAAGGCTTTGTTCGGGGAAAAAGTTTTCAAGACTTGCCTTTGGTCGTTTATCTTAAGGATTGAACTGCTTCATTATAATTCCTTAGAATAAAAGTGATTTAAATAAGTAATATATAATAATAATATAGTAATTGTTTTGATCCTTTTTCTAAAAATAATAATTTGTTTGAGATGACACACATCTCGATCGCTCGTGCAAATCTTTAATAAGACATAAAGGGTTATTTTATATTACTTCGCTTGCGAATTGGTACATATTTTAGTTAAGTTTTTGAGATTCATTGGCACCATCTTAGCTGAATAGAGAACGAAATATGTGTTTCTTGGCTGCAATTCATTTATTTTTTTCTCCATGTCACTCTTTTACTGATAAGTGAGATTCAAGTTCTGTAGTTTTTTTCTGTACTGGGGGTAAAAGGCACCACACTAAGAATTATTTATTTTATCTGGAAATATTTAGTTACAATCAACACAAGATGGTTCTTAATGGTTAATGGTTTGATGTGCTTTTTTCTCTCCATGCACCACTTCTTCTTCTAACAGAGACCTGTTAGGCATCTGAGTGGGCATGTGGCTCCTGGAGAAGCTCCGCAGCTCCGTGGAGAGCAGTGGGACACAATCCCAGCCCCCGCAGACAGTGGAGGCCATTCCTGTTTCTGTTTACGCCAACGTCCTCACACCAGAAAAGATCCCTGATTTCTTTATCCCGCCCAAACTGATCTGCTGCCCACCAGAAGACCCTCTAACCCCGGAGCCTCAGCCCTCCTCCACCCTGCGACCCTCCTCCTCCGACCATGCCATCTGCAGCCAGAGCCCCAGAGCTCGCAGCAGCAGGAGACCCTGCAGCCCTGGCCTCTTCTCCCGCCTGGGAGGAGACACCCGAAGTCTGCAGAAGTCAGCCAACCGTCACATAATTCAGATAGAGAGCGCTGATGAGCCGGGTGCCAGGTCTTCAAACAGGCTCAGAGCTACAGTGAACACGAATGCAGACCCCCAGTCTCAGACCGCCATGTCTCTGCCCTACGTCCCCAAAGCTCAGACCTCCTATGGCTTTTCCACGCTGGTGGAGTCTCCCCATACCCGCCGCAAGGAGAGCCTGTTCCACAGCGACCCCAGCAGCCCGCTTACCTCGCCCAACTCCCAGAGGCGCTCTCAAGGGGGGACTCTGCTGGCCCCGGCAGACCCCAACCCATATCGCTACTTCAGCGGTGGAGAGAGTGACACCTGCTCCTCTGCAGAGTCCTCCCCCTTTAACTCTCCTCTGCTCTCCCGCTCTGCATCTCTGCTGCGCTCCATTACGCAGGAGACGCAAGCTAAGGTGAGTAGAAGTCTGTGAAAATGGATGAGCTATTTGGAGAGGGGTAATAAAATAGTTGTTTTCAATTCTTCTCTGGATTTGTGGCGTTATTTTTGTTCCTCTCTCCCTCCAGGTATCTCGTGCCAAGCGTTCCCTTGCACGCCACAGTTCCCTCTCCACAGATGACTGCAGCTCAGCAGACAACAGCCCCAACATGCAGCGCCGCCGCATGCGCTGCCCGCCCTCTCCGGCCTTCCGTGGATGTAAAAGCAGCGGGATAAGAACCGTTGCCTCTGACCTCCTTCAGCGCGAGCACACCGTCAACCTCCACAAGGGGGGGACACTGAGGTTGAGTACTCACTACGATAAAGAGTCAGCACGTCTGAGGGTGCGTGTGCTGGCAGCCGAGGCCCTTTACGACAGACAGACAGACCCTAAAAGCATCAACTGCTGTGTGGCGCTCTACCTGAACCCTGGGAAGCAGCAGAAACAGAGGAGCACCATCATCAAGAACAGCAAGAATCCGGTGTTCAACGAGGACTTTTTTTTTGATGCGCTGCCTCAGGCGCAGGTAAAGAGTCTGGCCATGAAGATAAAGGTGGTGAACAAAGGAACCAGTCTGAGGAGAGACGTGCTGCTGGGAGAGAGGGAGGTGCTGCTCAGCGAGCTGCTCGCAGGCCTCTAGGGAGAAGCTGTCAAGTTGGAAACAAGCAGCAAGATGGCCCTTTCTTCTCTGGCTACCTTTTAATCCCACTCCACAGATCTGATAAATACCAGGCAGGTGCTGGCGAAAAGGGAATTATATCTTGCACACTGTGTTTTTTAAAATCAACCAACAAAAAGGCTGTAGAAATACTTGACCAAGTTGCATCAGTAGCTTTTCACAGTCCAGTTCATCAAAACAACACCACCAATACTCAAACAAAGATTCTGTTGTCCATGTTTGTGTTTTCCTCTTTAAGTATTGTGTTACAAAAGGTGTTGCCTTCTCTGATGAGCATTGTGCTGTGGCTCAGTAACATATCACGTGATGCAATGATTGTTTCGTTTAAATTGAAGTTGTATTTTTGTTGTATGGCGGTAATTGTGCCTTGGAATTTGCACGTTTCTGTGGAAAGATTATAATGCCTCCATGTACTACTTAAAAGAGTCTATATTTGGAAATCATATTTTGATGCTTGTGGATGTAACGTTGAACTGACTGTTATGTAAATGTCTAAAAGGCCTTTAAATAAATTAGGAATAAAAATCCTGAAAAACTGTGCTGCAAATTTTCCTCATTGATTCCAATCTTTACTTATTTCTCAGGCTATGGAGAACAAGCTCTAGGAAGTGATTATGAAACTTCTACTGTTCCTCGAAGGTCTCCATTTGGCAGCGTATGCGGGTCCCCTGAGACACACACAAGCCGGGTGTCATTTGTGAGGCTTTTAATCCTGGATCACTGCGTGCAATATTGTCTTTGTGCGCATTCAAACTCCCTGTTTAATTTTAAAAAGACGCTGCTGCTCAGGCAGGCCTCCAGTGACTTTCAAATCATTATTAAGGATGAGGAGGTTTAATCAGGGCTCAGTTGCTCTATGCAAACAAACCTCTGCACACACTCTCATAGTCTAGATATAATTGATCTGTACAGAGAGGTTGAATCATGATTAATCCGTTGTATTTTTCGAGTTGACAAGTGAATATGCAATAGTGCCAGAGGAGTACCAGAGACGCAAAATATATTCCTGTAGTCCACATGCAGGGACACTGAAGAAAAGAGCATTATCCAAGTGGAACTTCTGCCTCCCCTACTGGTGAGACATCAGAATGACACCTCACAATGTCTGACACTGAGATAATTCAATTTTAAGCATTAAACTTTATATTTATATAAATATATATTTATTATTTATTGTTTTTTTAAATTTGACTTGTAATCTGCCTTGATGTCCTCCACACTCCTGTTGATGATAAAGGCACGCTTATGCAAGCTTATGCCCAGGCCAATTTGGAGCAGCTCCACGTTTGCCCACAAAGTTCTAAAACAATTTAAAAATTATTAACTTCCAATAGACCAAGATGCAAACAGTGAAAACAAGTGGAGAAAGATTGAGTTCGATTTTTGCTCCTGTAGACTTGGTTTGGCAAATAATGTAAGAGGATCAATCTATAACCTCTTGATTTAATAACCATTAAGCCAAATGCCATGCAGCTTTTAGCCACACTCAACCTTCGTTTTTCAAATGAAGTCCCAGAAAACTTGTTTTTCTCAATGTCTTGAAAACGTTTGAAAATTTGAATTACAAATTTTCTGTGTATCAATCTGGAAGGAACAAATCTAAAAGTCACAAGCTGACCACAGTTGAAATGAAAAAAGAGAGGCAAAACATCAGGGCTATTAAAAACGGTATATTGTTTGGCATAAAACAGCTTGAGCTAGTAACTTTGATATTTGATACACAATGTTCTTAGATTTTTTTTAATCTTTAAATATTTACAGAGGCAATGGAATATTTGATTGAAAAGTTCAGTATAGCCTGTCCTAAAAGCATGCAACATGTGTTGTGTTGTACAAATGTGTTTGTAAAGAATCTCACACCGTCTTGCTGACTGCAAGGTTCTGATTTGGACATCATAGATTGATTTATTCTGCATTTACAGTGCAAGCACCAAAGATCCTTTGATTTTCATTAAGAGTTCTTCTTGTTCCTTTAGACTCCTAATTGGAGCATAGGGCAGCAACCACACCCCTCCAACATGATTTGGTTTTGAGAAGTTTTCTTCAGCTGGGCCCATGATTGTCCGGTTTTCTTGGATTCACTCTCAACTGATCTTCTCCAAGTCTGTCTTGGCCTCCCCACTTTCCTCTTCCCCTGTGGATTCCAGTCCAGTGCCTGACTTGTGATGTTGTCTGTTGCTTTTCTTAAAGTGTGTCCAATCCACCCCCACTTTCTCTACATCCTGGCTGATAGGCTTCTGGTCTGTTCTCTCCCACAGATTGTTGTTGGTTATCCTGTCAGGCCATCTGGTGTTCAGGATGTGTATTAGGCACCTGTTGGTGAAGGTCTGGAGTTTGTTGGTGATGGTGTTGATCACTCTCCATGTCTCGGATCCATATAGCATATGGTCATACCTTGACGTTGGTATTGAATATCCTGATCTTATTATGGAGGGACAAAGCCAAAGAGTTGAACATCCTGTATTAGATAAATGACTTACATTGTAAGTTATTTCCATTACGATTTTTGTTTCTAACATAAAAATGTTATTTATTCATTCTGTCCGCAGAGAGGTGTCATGACGTTACACCGGTATTCAAATCCACATAGGGAAACTTAGAAATGACAAGATATGTACTACACCGCTCAATACTAAGCAACAGCTGCAATATACAGCAGAAATGCATACATAAGTAGGTAATCCTCCAAAGAAAATCATATAAAGGCAATAATTACAAACAATAATGTTTTATGGGGAAGTCTTGTTCAACCCCACTCAATACTCTTTAATGTGCTATGACCTCAGAGGCCTGATGTTAGCAGAAGAAGGCTCACAATGCATGAAGCTGTGAGAATCAGAATCGGGTTTTAGAATCAGAATCGGGTTTTATTGCCAAGTACATTTACACATACAAGGAATTTGACTTGGTGTATTGGTGCTAAACAATTAACAAGGAAATAACGCAGAACTAGCAACAACTTAAATAATACAGTATAAGAAGCTATTACAATATATAATATAGAATTTTAAAATGTAAAATATAAAAAATAAAAAACACAAAATGTACAAAACATGCAATGTAGGAGCTGTGTAGTGGACTATGAGAGAAAAATCTAACAGTGTATGGAACCTACTCACAGAGTGCATTTAAAGAAAATAAATTTAAAGTCCAGTTACCATTCAACTTACTGTCATCTAACTGTGTTGATTATTTTAGCCTTCCTGCTTGGTTCAGAGTGAAGACTCAATCTAATGATCATGATCCTCATTTGCATGTATTACTGAAGCCTACATCATTTCTGGAAGTGATGTAGGCTTCAGTGATGCAAACTGGTATTTTCTGAATAGACACAAAGACAGAAATATCTGCTTTTGTCATCATGTGGGAATACTGGTTGTTATATCTTTGTCGTTATGTTAAATAATGATTGAGGGATAGCTACTTCAGTGCAGGATCTAAGTCATTTTGATGTAGGCCTAAGCTCTACAAACGAGACTGAGAGCTATGAAACTAAATATCAGTAGGCCTACAACAAAAGATAATCACAGCCCAGTTATTCATAGTGCTTTTAAAGATAAATACTTTTTTAATAAAATATATATAAAAAAATAGGCTATAAATGTAAACTGTAATTTGTAAAATCAAATGAATAATATTTGTTTATATATCAACACAGCTAGTTCTGAGGCTTGACTGGAACCGTACCGTTGCCAAGCAACAGATAAACATCTCATGGGTATATTTGGGATATCATAGTTTCATTAAGAGTCAACCATTTAAAAAAAATCTATTTATACAGGCCTAAGATATACATTTATAATTTATAATGCATTATTGTTGTTTTTTTTATCAATTAAATAATTTGGAAATTCACCTCAACACAACCAAAATGTCTATTTATCGGTTTGAAAGTGCGATGGGCATGAGGGTGGATATGGTATGTGAGCCGGGCATGAAGTGGCCCTCTTCTTCCCACCTGCAGGTGATGCCCCTCGTTTGTCAAAACGACCATAACAAACGAACCCATCAGCTGGAAGAGTTAGGTCATTTAACCCCCAGTGAGTTATGGGAAACGTAGTTATACACAAGCTGAAACAGCCGCCTGCTCCTTGAACTAGCATTTCCATCAAAACTACGTAACCCACAATGCCCCGCTGCGAGCGTAAACATAGACCTGTCAAACAACACAAACGCCATCTTGACAGCACCCTCAAAATGGCAGAAAGATGTGAGCTCGAAACCAAGCCCAAACTAAGATTACCTCTCTCTACTTTTTAAAAACAGACTCGACAGTTTTTCCATTAAACGAGCGGATATGGGGTTGGAGTCCAGCGCTGCAGCACAGAGCCTTTAAAATGGATATAACGACGGCGGTTTTCAACGCGGCCAGAGATGGTAAGCTGAAACTTATCCAGAAGTTGCTGAGCAACAAAACTCCTGAGGAGCTGGAGGCGTTAGCCGAGGAGAAAATCCTGGGAGGAACCCCTCTGTTGATAGCTTCGCGATACGGACATTTAGAGGTTGTAGATTACCTACTTGAACATTGCAAAGCTAATGTGGAACTCGGCGGGGCGGTTAACTTTGACGGCGAGACCATCGAGGGGGCCCCGCCGCTGTGGGCAGCGTCGGCAGCCGGTCACCTCCCCGTGGTGAAGACGCTTCTGAAACACGGTGCCTCAGTCAACAATGCAACACTAACTAACTCAACACCGCTACGGGCTGCCTGCTTTGACGGTCACCTGGAGATAGTTCGCTACCTGGTGGAGCACAGAGCCGACATGGAGGTAGCCAACCGCCACGGTCACACCTGCCTGATGATCTCCTGCTACAAGGGCCACAAGGAGATCGCCAAGTTCCTCCTGGACCGCGGGGCTGATGTCAACCGCAAGAGTGTAAAAGGGAACACCGCCCTGCATGACTGCGCTGAGTCAGGCAGTCTGGACATCATGAAGATGCTGCTTAAGTGCAATGCTCGCATGGAGAGGGATGGATACGGGATGACCCCCCTCCTTGCTGCAAGTGTCACAGGTCATACTAACATTGTGGAGTACCTCGCCCATCAGCCCCGAACCTCCAGAGAGGAACGCATTGATTCTCTTGAACTCCTTGGGGCGACTTTTGTGGACAAAAAGCGGGATCTTTTGGGTGCCATGAGGTATTGGAGAAGGGCCATGGAGCTGAGGCAGCCAGGGGACAAAGTTGGGTCCCTGTCCAAGCCTCCACCTGGTCCCCCTATTCCTGCCTATGGCTGTGCACAGGAGGTGAACACTGCAGAGGAGCTGGAGGCTCTTATCACTGACCCTGATGAAATGAGGATGCAGGCCTTGTTGGTGCGAGAGCGCATCCTTGGCCCTTCCCACCCAGACACCTCTTATTACATCCGCTACAGGGGAGCTGTATACGCAGACTCGGGCAACTTTGAACGCTGCATCAGCCTGTGGAAGTACGCTTTAGACATGCAGCAGAGCAACCTGGACCCCCTAAGCCCCATGACAGCCTCAAGTTTCCTCTCCTTTGCAGAGCTCTTCTCCTTTGTCCTCCAAGACCGGGCCAAAGGCACCCTGTCGACACGCATCACCTTCCACGACCTAATGACTGTGCTGGGGAAAAGTGTTCGGGAGGTGGAGAGAGCTGTGGCCCAAAAGGACAACCCTCCTGAAGCTCCTCAGTTCACCAAAGCCCTCTCCATCATCCTACACCTCATCTTCCTGCTGGAGAAGCTGGAATGCAGCCCCGAGCAGGAGCACCAGAAGAAGCACACTGTGTACCGCCTCCTGAAGCTGAACCCCAGGGGTCGAAACGGCTTCACGCCTCTCCACATGGCTGTAGACAAGGAGACCACATCTGTTGGACGCTACCCTGTAGGCCGCTTCCCCTCCCAGGCGGTGGCAGCTCTACTCCTGGAGTGCGGCGCAGACGTCGATTCGCGTGACTGTGATAACAATACACCACTGCACATCGCTGCCAACAATGGCTGTCCGGAGATCATGGCTCTGCTCATGAAGACTGGGGCACACTTTGATGCTACTAATGCTCAAAGGAAGACAGCCTACGAGCTGCTGGACGAGCAGAGCAGCGGGCACCCTGCTCTCTACCCGCTGAACTACGTTACTCTTCAGTGCCTGGCGGCGCGTGCAATTGAAAAGCACAGACTGCCCTACAGGGGACTCATCTCTGAGGAGATGGAGGCTTTCATTGAGCTGCACTGACATCCACTACACTCCCCTGATGAGGCGTCCCTGCACTACTCTTCTGTCGCCCCTCATATCTAGATCTGACCTGCTGCAATCGCCAATCTTTCATCTCTGTCTCCTTTTGATCTCAGCTTCTCTCTTGGACTTTTCAACCTTATGTCAGACCAAACTTTAGCAATAAAACTCCAGTGTCTGGGCTTAAATCTCTGCCTGAGATCTGGTCAGTTCTTGCTTGCTTCCTGGTTTCTTCTGCTATTTTATACTGGGTGAAACTTTAACCTGACAGAGGCTTTAATGCATTTCCTCCCCTACTTAAAAGGAGACATGTTGTATGATGGTGCTTGTGTGTGTTTGATGTTGGCTGGGTTGTATCAAAGATGGGTTTTAGTATTACCAATAGAAAGCATCTGATCAAACTAGTCAGGTAACATGCATGATAAGAAGAGTGAGAGTGGTAGCTCACTTGTGTTGTTTTGCAAGTTCAAAAAGAGGACTTGTGAACAAACCCGCTGAAGGTAATTTTTGCTCGTTCACCTTCAACATCACTCTGTTTCTTTTGATATGGGAAAGTGTTGAAATGACTGTGCCAAATGGCAGCCATGAGACTGTTACAGACTGTTAACTGGTGGCAAAATGAAATGCAATGAACTAATCTGTCTTAATTATAGGCAGAAGTAAATACCCAAAGGTGAGACATCATTTAATCTAGCATCAGCATCCTGAGCAGTTTAATATTTCAGTTTGGAACATGATTTGTCATCACTGCAGAGACATTTATGTCATTAAAGATGAGTGATATGTCTTTAAGTCATTGAAAAGGAGCTGAGCGTTTGGCAATGTGAAGTTTGCACATAGACCTTTTTAACCTATGCAGTTTGTTAGAATCGGATCTGAGGCAACATTCTCAAAACGTAATAACATCAGAAAGTTTGGGGTTGAGGTCATGCTTCCGATTATAAATGCTTATCTCTACAGGAAAAAGACTCAAATATGGGGCTGCTTCAGTGACAAAGAATAATATCTTCTAACTAAGAATGTTTTTTCTTAAAGTGTTTGCCTACATCTGAAATCAACAGTTTTACAACGGAGCCTAAAGTGTGCCTAAATCCCTCTTTTCCTTGGTAAAGTCAACACCCACAAAGATATTTAATTCACTGTCAGAGAAGCAGCTTCAGTCGTAATATGTCCAAGATCACGTGTCCTTTTTTTAAAGTGAAATCTCCCTTTAACCTCAGATGCAGTTCACAGAAATGGAACAGATGGCTCTGCTGCAGCCATTCCTGCATCTATGTCTTATTTTTAATGGTCTCTCTTTTTGTTTATCTTGTGTCATCATGAATGTTTTATCTGTCTGTCTGTGCTTAGCACCGCCGAGTTGAATGCATACCGAGGGACTCTAAATCCTAAATAGACACAATTACATTCAGGCCACGAACTGTCGCTGCCTTTCTCTTTCTCAACTGATTCGTTTAACTGATGATAACTTGAGAACAAAACGTGTGTTGGGGATGCTTGAATAAAATTCAGTGTCACAACATTATTTATGTTGTTGATCTCAATTCTGTTGTGTTTCCTACAAGTGGAAGAATCTTGTGTTTGATCGGAAACCGTGCATTTATGTATCAGATGATTTAAAATGGATCTTTCTTCCTGAGCTACACATTTGTAGTAGTTCTTTAGCTTGAGTGGGTTTTTTTTCCAAAGATAGCTGCTTTTCATTAAGAGCATCATTATACATATGGACGTCGCTGTAAACAGTTGAAATTGCAGGACATAAAAAATTCAATCCAGGTCCACAAAGTAACATTATTTAGAAGGGGAAGACACTTATCTTTAGCGTGCATACAAATTGTTGCATTAGCAGAATATTAAAAAGTAATCAGTGACTATTTAATTCAGCTCTTTAAACAGGGCCGTTTTACTGCAATGCTCCCATAAACCCGAGGACACTGGAATAAAGTATAACAGAAACTTGATCTTTCTGAGTCGCGCACCCTTAAAGTATAAATAGAGTGCAATTAACGTCACTGCTGCAGGGCAGCGGTAGTGACAGAGCACTTACCCTGCTAATTTTAGGGATCTTTTGCCATAGCTTCAACTCTGAAAATGGGAATACTGTAATGCTATACAGTCAGGCAGGTCACACACAGGGTGACTGGCAGAGACGGCACATGGACAACAGAGAGCACATTATTCTGAAACTAAAAGGGCTTGTTTATTTTTATGCATGAGGATTAGTGGGAATGTTTTACCCAAATATATGTTTTTATCTTTTGTTCCAGTTTATGAATACTGTAGGCTATATGAGACAGATGTCAAGTTGGCGTAGTTAGCAGAGAAACACAAGCTAGTTAAAGAGGAGTTCAAGTCCCTATAACAACAAAATTAACCGTGACCTGACATCTGACCTTTCATGAGATTACTGTCATTGGCAGCATGCCGTATGATGTCAACAGGTCAAAAGCAGATAGGAAATGTCTCCTGACCTGCTTTTGATACAGAAAAAAATACACACTCCTGACGTATGAATGAGTGAATCTTTATTTTCATGTCTTGCCGCTCAACACTGCCCATCCCTTATGGGATTATTCATTTAAAGAAAACAGTTCCTCGTGCCATCACGCTGAAACAAATACAAGAATTATACAAAGATAAAGTTGAAAATTCAACACCAAAAACACCGGTATAACACAATACAAACCTGATTCAAAAAGAGAGCACAAGAGAGGAGAAAGCGAGAGAGAAACTGTATTGTTTCTGATGTGTGCACCTGTTCATTATGTTCAAATGATGCTGTGTATGTCATTTATGGCAATGCTTATTCCTAGTGTAGCCATGAGAAATGCTAGAAAACCTGATCCTAGATTCATAAGTCCTTTGTGCTACTGCCTCTCATATGAAGTAAATGCACTATATCACATAACAGCGACTGCCCACTAGATGTCAGTAGCAACGCAGAAAATAAATCTTTGGGGAAGCCTTTGTCCCTGTAAGAAGATGCGAGAGACTCTCAAACTGTAGCATCCAATTAGCTTCAGAAGTGGTGGCAGTGGCTTCATTTCCCCATCTCTTGTCTCCAACCCGGTCGGCCAATCTCTGTGTCAGAAAAAGAGAAGGAGTTGTTGAGAAGGGCTTTTCCCAGACAATTAAGCAGGACTGAGTATGCATTTGTAACGTATCATGATGAACAAAAAAAATCCAGGCAGCATTGCCGACGCTGAGTCTGAGGTCAGCAAAGAGGTTGGAGTAAAGACTCCTTCACACACTCCTGAGGCATCGTGCTAACCTACAACAATGCTAACACCTCACTTTTTGCCCTTGTGGCGGTTGGTTTTGTCATGTTGGGTGACCTAAATATGAACAGAACTTATAAAACAAAAGCCCTTGCTCAACAATGCAGCATCTCATACACGTGTAGCTTTGTTTCATTTCCCCAGATTTATTTGTTCAGTTCTATTGCTCTTTAAAAGGATTATTTCGCAAGTGGGCAACACAAACATCAGAATTGGATCATTCAGTGAGACAGTCAATGTAATGGGTCACATCTGCACACATGGAGGTCTGTTTCCCCTGGATTTTGTATGTTGCTCCGATAAGGTAAAGGTCAGATACTAAAATGAATTTCATACACAGTTGCACTCAGCTGTCTTTGGTTGGAGGATTTCCCTTCAGCCTTTTATTCGTGCATTGCTTTCCTGCCAGCAGCAATTCATTTATCAAGGGATTGGCTCAGATAAACCGACCTAAAAGTAACCTTTCCATGTATTGGTCTCATTCATATTACCATTATAAAAACAACAGAACTTGGGAAAAAAAAAAAAGCCAAAAACAAGTCTGGTCCACATTATTTTGTGGGAAAGAAAAATCTGAGATAAAAGTGCATTTGGGGAAATCCCATTGATATGAATTATTGATTCATATGGAGTCACAAGGCTTTCCTTATTGACATTAAGGGGAAAACTAAATATTTGGAACAGTACAACAGCGCCCCAAAAAATACACCTTTCTCCTTTAGTGTTATTAAATTACGGTCATAATGTTCTGAGTTGTGTCCACAATATTTTCAGTGTCCTGCTGTAATTCAGAGAGGGAGTTCTCTTCTCCTGTAGCTTTTCTGGGGCTCTGACTTCCTGCCAATCAGCTATAATTAGACTCTATTATATGGGAGTCTACGGGGTTTCAAGGTGCTTATCTTCATTTGAGCCCCTGGGGAGCACAGTAGGGGGGAAAAAACTGCCACCAATACACAAGAAAACCTACCTCAGCATGCAGCCTCCTCTTTGCACCAGTCAGCGATCCAGAGGGGAGCTGCATGGAGGAGGTGAGGCAGTGGGGGAAGCGGGGTGGATGTGGGATGTTGGTAATGGGGGTAAATAGGGGTGATGGGGATACGGTTGCTATTGGAGATCTTGCCTGCATCACGTCATGTGTAGGGGGGAGGGGGAGGAGAGCTCCGGTGAGTGTTTGAGAGAGAGAGAGAGAGAGAGAGGAAGAGAGGGAGGGGGAGGAGAGGAGAGGAGAGGGTGGGAAGGAGGAGGGCATTAAGGAAGGAGAAGAAGGCAGGGAGTATCAATGACATCAACCAGCAGTATCTGAGGCCGTCCGACCTGCTAGCAATGCTCTCCCGACAAACGGGCTGAGGAGCAGCCGTGACCAAGGCAGCACGGAGGGGGGGAAACGCCGGCGATGTGTGCATGCAACCCCCGCACAGGCAGACCTTTCTCTGGATTACATTTATCCCCGCTGTTTCCCGAGGAGAGGACGCTTCCAGCTGCAAATCCACCCACATGAATCTAGCAGACTGTAAAGAAGACGGAGCACTTCCTACCAAGGTAAACGAGCACCCTTTATCATCATACACTTCGTGTTTGCAGCTGCGCGTGCACTCCGCCCAGACGCCTTATTTCCACTTGTCCACAGCCTTTTCAGGAAACTCGTGAAAATGTCACCAAATGTCAGCCTCTCTCTTCCTGAAAGGCGTCTCGGTCTTTTGTCTCAGCATCACTTCAGACTTTGTTTCAAACGTTCAGGTGAAAAGCAGACCAGGCAGGTTGGCAACAGCGCTGTGAGTGCGCGTGCCCCCTCAGAACCCCCCTTCTTATTGTTGGCTGGGCAGCACGAGGGACCGGAGCAGACTGTCAGAGCAGAGGAGCCTTTGTTCCTCATCCACTCTTATTTAAAGTGGCTGTTCGGATGGACATTTAACACACTATCAAGGTGTAATGAGTCTCAGGCTTAAGACAGGCTTTTTTTTTTTTTTGTCTCAGCATAGTGAGAAACACAGAAAATAACAATGTATTACCCTATTTTAAAATTAAAATAGCACCTGCACCCTTAAATGTATCAATGGTATTTTAATAGAAAAAGGGGATTAGAGGAAGTATTTATTGGTGATATTCAAGTGATGCAGCAAAGTAAAAGCCCCATTGTCCTAATGTAATTCAAACACTTTTGAAGGGGCTATCACAGTCATATAAATCCATATTTGCTCTTATTTTGATCTAATGAATGTCTTGAAAAAGGTACCATTTGGCAAGGCGGATGGAATCATTTAGGACTAAGACTGTTTTTTAGACAATAGACTGACTGCTGCATCTGCTCCGCTCAAGCTTTACTTATCTGCACATATAGGCAGTGTTTTGTTGTCCATAGACCTCTCATATGTCTATAATTATACGCAGCAGGATTTGCTCTTAACGCAGCCACTCACGCGTATACAGGCTCGGTGTAATTTAATGATACATCAATTCATCCTGACACATTTTCCAAGGGCTATTGCCTGCTCGGGATTTAAATCACTCCAAATGCCTGTTTAAGTTTTCTGTATTTCCTCTACATGGCCTTCGCAAAACTGGAAAAATCAAACTGTCATTCTGAATTTGAGGGAGGTCTTCCTCCTCACACACAGATGGGGAATTTTCCCTGGGGCGCCCCGCGTTTGCTGGTTATTGTTCCACACCATTTCCACATCCCTAATTATTTTTAATCAGTCATTTTTACACATGGATTCCTCTCTTTAGTAGATTTTCGGGCCTGAAGTTTCAGCTCCATTCTCAGCCGAGCTGACTTCTCCAACCACATACCTTTTATATGAGGAGATCTTAATGTTTTTTCATAGTTTGATAAGGAAAGGTAATTTTTTTTGGAGCAGAATAAGTCAACTGTAAAAATGTCTCTGTCTGCCTCAAATCAAATATTCTCCTCCATTAGTCAGAAGATGCTCTGCCCCACAGGTATTCATCTCGGCCCTGTTAGGAGCAGACGCTTATGAAATCAGTGATGGCATGAGCTCCTTTAAATAGAATCTCACAGGGTTCAACCATAGGCCTCAATGGTTTCCTGCTCCTCCCTAGCAGATAACATTGAAAGATACATCTAGACTTGAATATGCCGGATGACGTGCGTTCCCAGTGGAGAAGCTTTGGTTTCACGTCAAAGGCCTCATTGAAGTCTTATTCCCAGAACCTACCGCAGCTTTACCCCGTAACTGCTGCGATCCCTTCTTTAACATGTTGTGCCCATTCGTGGATTTTGTCAGAGTCTCTATGCACACTTTCCGTTTGCTTTGACGCAGCAGTGAGGTGGTAGGAAGGAGAACATCTAATAAGGCGTGTAACTTTGATGCTGAGAGCGTAGCCACCTGTATTACATGCAGACAGAAACTTTGTTGTTGTCTCGGCATTGATATTAATTGACCTTTTCATAGCCTTCCAAACAGTGAGCTTTTGTCTGCTGTGCTTCGCTTCTTGTTTAGTCAGACGCTGCTGAAAGAAAAGCGTACAGCATGCAGAATGAAGCCATTAGGGCTGGGCAAAACAGGGTGAATTGTTAGAACAGCATTAAGAATAATAGAGATGATCGCGGATGTGCAGTGAAATGACAAATGTTTATTTACTATTCATTTAACCTCTGTGAAATCGCTGGATGTCTTCAGATACATTATCCCAAGCAGAGCACTAAATCAGCATTATTTTCATAGGCTGTCAGCGGAATCATGTTAGAATAAATGATCACAAAATTACATCAGTTTAGAATTATCTGCTACCAAAGAAGCAGTTATGGCAAACTTCATTTTGAAATGTAAATAGGAGATATTTCAGCCCTTTTATAATCAAATACTTCTATGATACTGAGATAATGATTGCAGATTGTGTGCATCACTTAATATACAAACGTTTACTCATGAACACCAAATTGTAATAATTGTCTTGACATTGTTTTATTAGTACTGGTTTGGAATAAATCATGTTAAAGCTCCTGTGTGGACTTTTTAACTGGTAATGAAACATACTTGAATTCATGTTGATGCCTCCGTAATACATACCCAAACTAACTAGACCAGCAGCTGGAAGATGAATCATTTTTATTTAGTTTTCTTAATGCTGTTGTTGTATGTTAAAGGCCAGCAGGGTGAGATTTGTTAAATCAGAAAACACTATTTGGGCATGTAGCGGACAAGATCTGCAGAGAGATAAGAGGTACTTCCTGTCTTATAATCTGGATTTTATTTTTCTGTTAAAGATGAATGATCCTTGAATTCAACACTGACAACAGAACACAGTATTCTTGTTCTAAAAAGGTAGAATAAATAACAATGAAAATGACTGCAGCGTGCAAAATAATTGAAGAATCATACGGCATTGTCATCCACACCAAGCTGCAGAAGAACTATAGATGGGACATTTATTCTGACATAAACTCAAGCTCTCTGTAACCTTTCTGTGCGGAGACACCCAGTCTGATGTTAAGGGTCTTGATAGTGAGCCGAACAGATCCATAATTATCCATTCAGGCGGTCCTTTGCATTTACGTCTGTGTGTGTCAATCATGCATCTGTGTTTCCGTGTGTGCATATGAGTGAAGGCTAAGAGATGGGTTGTGACTTGACTGATGCCCTTCACCAGATGAATCAGAGATTCTGATGTGTCAGCACAGATGAATAATGCACACTCCTCCACTACCTCTCTTCTTCTTCTTCCTCCCTTCTCCACCTCTTGTCTTCAGTCGTTCACTTCTCTGCCACATCTGAAGACATCTTCACCTTCCTCTCCTCTCCTCTCCTCTCCTCACCCCACCTCCTCTCCCTTCAGCTAAAAGAGGGCACCGTTTCTGAATTACTGCTGCCTCACTGTCAACCCACGTCTCTCCTTCAACAACCGACTTATTCTTCTCCCCCGGATGAGGTTGAACTGTCGTCTTTTTCTGCCCAAAGTTTTTCTTTACAGAACTTTCTGCACACTCTGTGACAAATAACATGTTACCTCTTTTATTCTGCTGGCATTTGCACTGAAAAAGGCTAAACGTGTTGATGTACACAGCTCATCATCTAATCATGGAAGGTGGGAGTGCAGCCATTGACTCGGTTTGACAGTTACATCCCTGACTGACAGCAGTCATTAGGAGGGTAGGGCTGACTGACAAGATGGCTGACAAAGCAGGAGACAAACTGCTTCATCAGAACTTGGAAAGAGTGGGCTCCACACGCTTTGAAGTTTACAGTTAGCCGTAGATAAATGTTCAAACGGCATAATATTCTGTGCACCTTGCTTCAAGTGCTTGATGAGTCCTCAGGGGTATTTTCAACTTGGTGCATGCATAGAAGAGAGGACGGATTCATTCAGGCTGGATGGCTGCAATACAAGAAAAAAAGATACACACTATAGTGTGCCTTTAATATGTAAGATGGACCCATGTGATAATTAGATTTTTATTATAATGGCATTCATAAATAGTATTCCAAGGCTAACATGAAATGATTATTCAGGGAAAAGGGACCCGATAACAAAGTAGTCACACAGATTACAAATAACACTGAATAAGAAAACCATCTTGACAACCTCTACAAACAAAAGTAGCGAAGTACATGCATTAATAATAATATTACAAGCAACAATATAAGCGGCAATAATTTAATTCTGTAGTCATCAGTGCACAACGACATTTCAGAGTATTGAAGATAGATTTAATTTATCAAAGGCGTCTTGGAATCATCATAATAATGACAACACAAATGAAAAGAGATTTACTGTTGACTTCTCCTAATTCACATAGTTAACACAAGCTGTTAACCTCCTCCATGTTTTTGAATCGGACCATCTCCAGGGCCAGAGAGAAGGGAGGATTCCTGATCTCAACTGTGTAACTAAAGACATCTGAATCATTGTTAGGTTTGCCAATAAAGAAGGATCGGTGACATCATTGTGCTTAATTTGGATATATGAATACTTATACAACAGCAGAAAAGTAACCCTGGGTATGCCATGTTATACCTTTTCTTATCAAGTCTTTTCTCAGACCATTATCTCACGACAAATACTCAAACAATAAGTTAGCTTAGCTCTCGTATGAGGATGTCTCAGTCTACTCTTTTTGGATTAGCATTGTGGCTTTAGGGATAGCAGTGTCAGTCGGTTCAATGTTTAAGAACAGACTGATAAAAAAACATATTAACCATCGGATGTCCTGCCATGACATTTAGTACAGATACAAATAGACCACATTTTACTCTTCTTCCATCGCTACGGGATTCATGTCGTTGATTTTGAGTCACAAACACTATGGATGGGTTGTTGTGATATCTTATAACGTGAGACGTTAGTGTTTCCTTCAGAGTTCTAAAGGTCTGAATAACTTTTGACTTTTCATCATGTGCCGTTTGTTAAACTCTTTGTTATACCTGCAAAAAGCATTTTCATTTCACCTTAGCTATACAGCTGTAGCCTTATCGCCTTTTTTTGGCACGCTAAGAGTATGCTAACGTAAGACACTGCAACATTTTAAACAGTAAACCTGCTAGTCATCTGCTTGTTAGCATTGTCATTGTGAGCTTGTTTTTGCCAATGTACAGTCTCACAGAGGTCCTAGCGTAGCTTTAGTCTCTTAGTCGTGTCTCAAACTGAGTACTTCTAGATGTCAAAACAGTCAATATTTTCAAATTTTTGTCCTGACCAGCTGCTAGCATAGCTTCTAACTCTAAGTCTTGTTAAAATGTATTAACTGGAGTATTGCTTTATAACAATACAGTCACTGTTCAAAAATGTCCTAACAAATACTGTCCTGCTCAAACCAAGTGTGCTCTGTAGTGTTCTGCTCTCCAAAACTTATAAGAGTAAAGGTTTTGGCGGGCCTCCATAAGCCAGTTAATCAAAGAAGACCTTTATTGCATCAGCAAAAGAGGCTCTGCTCTTCAAAAAGACCTAACAGAACGGGAAAGGGACAAAGTCCAGGAAACCCGTGGCACTGTTCCATCACCATAACTCACACACAGCAAACTTTAAATATTTAAGATGAAACTATTCCAGGGGTTAGAAGGAACATTTTGCAGTCTGTTTTATTTGTGTGTGCGTGCAGGTGGAGGTAGTGAGTACTGGTTGACATGGCACTTGGAAACAGCTGCACATTTGTTTGTGGCATTTCATGATTACTCTGTCTCCACAGCGCTAAAGGATGTCAGGTTGGATGAAGTATTTGTTTGACGGAGGTGAGAGTAATGGCCAGTCATTGGTGGAAAGCATCCGTGCGCAAGTCTGTTACCCTTGACAAGCATTTTGTTTCTTCACTTACCGAGACACATTCTCTGTCTGATTCCAACAATGAGACGGTGGACAAACGCAGCTTTTCTACCCCATTACTCTGGTTTTCAATTCTATTCACAACTTTATCGCCCCTCAAGGAGAAATTCATTTGCCGTCACAAATCTCATCTCCATCAGGAAGTCATGCAATGGCTGGTTAGTGACAGAACCGCTAAGGCTGCTCGCCTGTGTTGTATACGTAAATAGGATTTGTTCAGAAACGGGCAAAGAAATCAGGTCTATTCAGAGTGAATTCTTTAGTTTAATGGTTTTGCGATTTGTGCGTAATCAGCTTTAATGGCAACATTCTTTCCCTACATTTCCTTTCCACTTAAGGTTGTGAATTGTATGTTAATTTTATATGGATGATCTTGGTGTTGTTGCAGAACGGTGTTGCGATTGTGAGATAATGAGCTCTCTGTGGACGACTTATCATGTGACCAAGACAGACAGGTGAGACCATGGCAGCACGCATAC
The DNA here is from genome assembly GCF_963930695.1 of Labrus bergylta. Taxonomy (NCBI): domain Eukaryota; kingdom Metazoa; phylum Chordata; class Actinopteri; order Labriformes; family Labridae; genus Labrus; species Labrus bergylta. The sequence goes on from NC_089198.1 coordinate 18,524,783, forward strand.
ACAGGAGGGAGGTGGATCATAGGCAAACACAACAGAGAGTCTGAGAAAAATTAATGGGCACTTCCCAAAGGGACTGGAGATATTTTACATAAGCAAAGAATGAACATGCAGCGCAGATAAGTGCTGTAGTGGCAGGTGTGCTTTTTTAAATGTGCGTTGTATGCTTGCAAAGGAAAATGATATTAATTATTTAAATCAATACATGGATGAATCCATTTGAAGGCTGTGCACAGATCTTCCATCAAAGACATCCCTGTTGGAAAATGTATATGAATGATCAATCAATAGGAGGTTATACAAATCGGAGCACTGTGTTTCTCGAGGCTGCTGTTATCAGTTTCAAGACAAGCTTATCAACAAGGCCCCGAACCTGACTTTGTCTCCTGACTGATGTGTAGATTCTGCTAAAAAGGCAAGGAAACAGGGTGGGAAAAATGGCTGGCATGTCTCATTAACGAAGCACAGTTGAAATATGATGATGGCCAGGACGATGACAGTGACGTCCTGGGAGATGAAGGTGTTCTCTGTTGTCAGGGAGCCTCAGTCCTGCTGCAGGAGAAGCTCACTAATTGGCTGCGGTGTGTCTTGGCGGCTGGCACACTGTCTGTGTGTGTGTGTGTGTGTGTGTGTGTGTGTGTGTGTGTGTGTGTGTGTGTGTGTGTGTGTGTGTGTGTGTGTGTGTGTGTGTGTGTGTGTGTGTGTGTGTGTGTGTGTGTGTGTGTGTGTGTGTGTGTGTGTGTGTGTGTGTGGTGGGGGGGGGGGGCTTTTGATCAATGTTTTTATTGAGAAAATCTGGTAAAGCTTTAGGGTTGATAGAAAGATTTATTTCCTCACCTTTCTTATCCCTGTATCTCTACAAGCAGCACTTTTTCATTATTCAGTTAATGACTGAACTAAATTATGCATGGAAATACTAATTAAATCTACTAGAGTAAACTAAATCATTAATTACCCCCCTAAAATAACAAAACTTATCCAATGATATATTTTTTATAAATACTTTTATTAAGAGTGTTTTGGATTTATGCAAAGGAGCAAACTGTGGGGCTTACATTTTTATTAGGGATTGGACCTGTAATTGGATAATTTATACTTCTCCTCATACGTCACAGCTGCCTAACAATTAGGGATGTACATGCAAGTGCATAAGTATGTGAACATCAGTATGTATATACAGTTCTCTCTCCTGCTAGGATAAGAGTCTGTGCCAGCCTCAGATATGCTAATTGGACAGTGAGTTGACAAGGACTCAACCATCAGCCTGTGTAATGAGCCGCTGCACAGAAGACGTGCTGCCTCTGAAGAGCGAGCAACAGTGAGAGGGGAGGTCGCCGAGAGTGAAATTACGAAATGTGTTTGGGTGTTTACAGGGCCTGTGTTGTCGTTTCAGTTGAGTGAACGTTGTGTAGGTGCCTGCGAGTGGACATGCACCTGCTGTTGTCAGGGGAAAACTTTCACCTGTATCTGCACATTTCTTTTGCATGAAAGAGGAAAAAACAGCCATGTTTCAGCTGGATGACATTGCATTTTTGGCATTACCCTTAGGGGTTTGAAAGAGGTTTATGAGCCTAAGGGGTTGAAAAATTGACTCAGCTCACAGAGGAGCAAGTAATCCCTCAACTTATTTGAAAGCATGAAAATTGTCGAAATTGAAGCTGTGAGGTTTGCAGCCATCAGTGTGACGCATGGCTTCCTTTCTAAAGCAGATTTGGGACATGTGAAGCATGGGGGGTTTTTGGGCACAATCTCTCTGGCTTTTTCGTGCCTTGACTTTCTCACCTGCGTTAGAGAATGTAAAGATGAACATCCAGCCCATGCAGGTCATTTATGAGGCTGTATTTGCAGAACAAGATGTTAAAGAAATTAAAGTATTGCTAGTTTAATAATGAAACTATGGGGATGAAAATCGGTATGTTTCTTTTAAGTGAGCATAAACAGTTTATGGGTGAGAGAAACACCTTAAATAATTACCAGGTGGTACTACATACAGTCTGATTAAAGGAGCATTAGTTGTTGAAATAAAGGTAAGAGACTAATGCACTATAATTAGTTTTGATGTAAATGAATATTATAGAACATTATATTTTTTTTAAAAACACGGAAATATTAGAAATAAACATTATATTGTTATAAGAGCTCCTTTATATGATCTCAGAGTAAATGTAAAGAAGCAGAATTTTCATTCCAGCAGCGCTAACTGTAATTTCTTCTTAACCCACTGCTCGCCTCTCTTCTGATCCCCTGCAATAATCTGCCCTATATGTACTTTTATACCATTTGGTAATACATTTCCTGCTTAGCGGGAGCCTCTCCATCTGTTGCAGGGCTCATTCTATGCCGATGCCTCCATTACTGGATGCCTCTTTCTAGCTGTGTTGGTTTTGTCTGACCTTGGAACCCTGTAAAGATGCGTGGGAGTACATTTGCCGCACTATTGTAGGTAGCTGCAGCAGCATTGATGTGTCCAAGACGTGCAGAGATCGAGGTTAAAGGGAAACTTAGTTTGGTTATTTTTGCACATAAAGGCTTGGGAGGGAAAAGATTTCAGTCATGCATTCTCTTTGTTCCTTAATCATGAAGAAGCTGTGTTGTGAAATGAGAAAAGAGTGAAGCACATCCAGTACTTTTAAAATGGAGAGCAGTTATCTAAGAGCTGAAATGGTCAGATATAACGGTCATGCTGGTGTGTTATTCTTTTGATGTTGCGCAAAGTCAAAGGCTGATAACTTCTCCAACTCTTGCTTGAATCCGACCGAAGCGTCGGACTTGGCTCCTAAATGTGATTAAATTGAAGGAAGTCAGGATGTTAATAAAATTATACACTCTAAGATAAGCTGAAGTTTGTCAATCTTTAAATACTCTGTGCACAAGTCGTCCATGGTAAGCTGCAGGTGATCAGTTAATTAAATTATAGCCTGAAGCAAACGCGGGCTCCCTGCCAGAGAGAGCCAAAGAGAGGATGTGGGTGGATACGACGTTTCACTTCTGTTTTCTTATGATCCCCAGAAAGCTATTTTTATGATTCAGATCCCATTATTTCATGATAAGAAAATCATGCTGGTTTTTTGAAGAACACATAATGAAGTTTGAAAGGAAAATTCACTCTAGAGCCATATAGATATACATAGATGAGACTTGAAAAATATCATACACTGAAAAAAAAAAACTTAACAGATGAACGCCTACCTGTGATGAAATCATAGAAGGAGATGGAGAACACGCAGATATAGATATTTATAACAGATTTAGCCTCAATCGCAACAAATTAACCATAAAAGTACAGACAATAGCAGAGACTGAAATACAAAAGGATAGAAATATTGAATTTTCACTCTTCAGTAACAAAATGATCTTTAAATATTTAAATCTTTTTTCCTGTGGCTTCCCTTATATGGGCTTCGCTTCCATCTTTACAGGTTTGGTGTGGATAGCTATTCAGTGAGTCATACTAGCTCTCAGCAGATTTCAAACTGAAGCAGCCGCCTTGCTTCTAGCTTTAGACCAATGGTACAAAAAAAGTTGCTTCTGGCTTGGAGGGTTATTGCTTTTAGTCAATACTTCCCATGATCATAAATATTTTTGGACGTGTGTGTGTAGTACTGCGGCATACATATACCTAATATTAGCATCCTGCAGCATTAAACATCACTGATAGAGATTTGAGTTTTGAGGCATCCAAGTCTCCAGATTCATTGATATTCAGGGCAGAGAGCCGCAGTGTTTGAGTGACAGGTGTGTTTTCTTGTTGGAGAGGATCCTCACATAGTTTATTTCCTCTGCTAAAAATGTAACCGGGGCGGTGCAGCTCATGCCTGCAGTAAGCCGTGCTTCATTCTGCGCTTCTGATCCTCAACGTCTGTGAGTGAGTGTGTGTGTGTGTGTGTGTGTGTGTGTGTGTTCATGCAAGTGTGTGTGTGTGTCTGCATACTGGTGTGTCTCTGGGCTGTGTGTTTAAGAGAGAGAAAAGGGAAGTGTGAGAGAGTGCCAATCTCCCCCATGATGCTTTGCCATCTGCCATGTTTATGTGTGTATTTTTTGTGTTTTTATTCAAGTATGTGTGTGTGTTTATGTGTGTGTGTGTGTGTGTACATGAGTGCATTTATGTGTGTATAACTTGAGTGCCATGTGCCCACAGGGGCTGAGGTCAGAGGAGACGTGAGGTAATATCAGTCCCAGCCCGTCCTTATACATGGTTTCTACTCAAAGCTGTTTTTTCTCTTGAAGCTGGTGCACAAAGCCATGCATAATTCAACACACGACTATTTTTATTCTGAAAAGTATAAGAGTGCGCTATAAGTTCAGAATCAGTGGTAAAAGTGTAAAAGAGGACACATGACGGAGGGAGTACCTGCTCATCTTATTATGTTGCTCTTCTTTTAGACAATTCTACTTTCTCTTTTTAATCATATTATACAGGGTGTATATTATATGTAATATGTCTTAACTTTCATCTTGATAACTACTTTAAATTGAATGATTATACATTATTTTTTAAATCTTCCTGATTCTCCCCACACAGGTGAAACCATTACTCTTCAAATGAACTTGTCAAGAACACAAATAGTTATATTTGCCTATGACAAGCATCCAAACACCCAAAGAAGCACACAACACACAGCCAACAGAATGTGCCTTATTTAGTAAAAAGAAAAAACTAGGTAATCTCTTTCCTCCTGTTCTCTCGTCCCCTTCATTATTTGAATGAACTGAATTTTGCATGACATTTTCTTTTTTCTCTTCTGACTTTTTTTGTGTGGCTTTTTTTCTCTATCCAAGGTTTGCTTCCACACATTTTGTGTTATCTTTCAAGCGTCCCGGTTTTGTTGTTGGTCCCTAATGCCACAAATGTCACAAGATTATTATATTTTTTTCAAGACACCAATAAAGAAAAAAAAAAAGTCCCTCAAAAGCTTTGTAATGCATTGCACAAATGTAGTTCTTGTTTCTCCTTTCTTGTTTCCTGAAAGTAAATCGAGAGATCTTTTCAGGTCATTTTTCTAAAGAACCAGAAAAAGGATCACACAGTGTTTTTCTCCAAATAAATGCTAAATAAATAAGAAAACACGTCTCCACTGAGGTGTAGTGACTATCTAACAGTTAGCACAGTGCCGCAGGAAACAGATCTAATCCTTGTATGAGTGCTCCTGGCTGGTTGTCATGGAGACAGGCCTTGGGAGACCATCTCAACCCACTGGTAGTGAAAGGCATCATGGGTAAGAGGGTGGGTGCGAGGTGAGAAAAACAAAACATGTCATCTTGCGAGATCCCCAGCGGTGCAGGGTGCAGGTTGGATGCCACCTAAACGACTTTATTTCATCAGCCTGATGGAGCACAATAACCGGTGTACATTTCACCACCTGAGCTGTGGTGTCATTATCTGCCTCCCCGCAATAAATACCGCATGTATCCCCATCAATCTATCTGTCTGGCTGACCATCTGTGTTGTCACGCCGAAAATGTAATAAGACCAACCCCTGCTGTCTTCGCTCTGGCTGCAGCACCGGATGCTCAGGGAGAGCAGGTTGTCATAGCTGTGAGGGGGCTGTAGAGACTGACTCATGAGAAATTCATCCTCACAATGCTCTGATTCTACATCTATGACAAGCAAAGTGCATGGAAGTCCTCCATCTAGAAGAAGAGTGTGTTTGGAAAGTGCGGAAAAAAAAAAAAAAACCATTAGCACATGCCCAGACTTGCCCAAGACCGGCCCTGGTGGACTGCTGCGTCTGTGTATCTGTTTTGGCTCACTCCCCCAACATTCGCAGCTGTAGGAAGCTCTAAACCCGCTTTTGTTTGAACTGTGTCAATGGACCAACAACAGCTGGAGCAGCCGGTGCGGGGCAGCTGGGGAAAGAAGAAGAGGATTTGGATACAAGCAGGGGTTAGAGTGTGCATAGAAAGAGGAAGGAGATAAATGATAGGATGCTAAGAGGAGATGGCACCGAGAGGAGGAGAGGAGAGTAAGGGGAGACAGATTCATGAGCAAGAAAGACTGACTCAAATCAGACTGAGAAACGACTTGTTCATTTCAGATGACCGCAATGTAAAGTGTATTGGTCAAAAACAAGAAGCATAGTTGGTAGCTTGTCCTGCAGATCCCCTCAGTCAAAGATGTTTTATATTTGCCTTTCTGATTCTGTATATTATGTCAATTACAAGGAATTCATTGTCATTTGTTTTTTTCCACTGACAAAAAAACAAGCCTTAGAAATCTCATAGCTTAAGAAATCACCTTTACCAATTTAACCATTAAGCTACAGCCCATAATTAAAACTCTACCTTGTCAGTCAACATGGTTATTTAGCTTCTCAAAACATATTTGCTGGCATTGCTCCATATTCTTGTAAACTAATGCAGGTGGTTTAAAAGTAGGCGTAAGAACACTGTGTGTCTTACGACAGTGCAATTGCACTCCAAGACCTTTGGTGGGCGTCAAAGCGCACCAAACCAAATTCCTACATATTGTTACTTTAACAAAACAACAACACATAAATAAATGGATGAAAAAAAACAAAACATACGAAATCAAGCTCAGCAAGACAATATGAAAGGCTCCCACAGACTTGCACACTGCAGAAACGTTAAATGTTACCAAATTGTGTCAAAGAGATGTCATTACACTACACAATAAAGGCCATTCATCTGACATATTACAGATGTTATAAGCAAAAAGGACTGCAGTGCTTGTAATAGTAAAATGTGTTGCAAAAGTAGAAGAGAAAAATAACCTTTTTAGCTGTTTCCAAAAAACAAAATTGTCTTGATTTCAGACAATTAAAACAAATTAAAATAGATACAGTTTAAATGTGCTTGCTGAAATGGCAGCATTACAAGCAATGCAATTCAGGCCTTATTTTTGCTTCCTATAACTTCGAATAAAAGTGTAGTGAGATATTTTTGACTAGAAATTAGACAAATATGCTGGGTAGGGTAATATTTTAGTTTTTGCATAGCATGCAAAATAAATCGTGCTGCATAGAAACCCCCCTCCATTACACTATTATAAACACTGTTACCTGGAAAATGCAGCTATGTTGTTGTTGTTGTTGTTGTTGTTTTATCTTCTTTGCTGTTGTTTAGTCAATTAAGTGTTTCTAGAGTATGAAATTAGTATTAAAAAGAGAAAAAAGATGGTAGAAGAGAAGGGGTTGGAAGAAGGATGAAAGGAAAAAGAAATGGAGACTGCAGTTATACTGCGACTAATACAGGAGAGAGATCAGGCTGAGATTAAGGATTAGATGTAGGGTGAGCGACTGTAGTCTATAGCGAACAGAGGGGCCCTTGTCAGCAGGTGAAAGACAACATGGAGAGCTGAATAAATAGAGATTGATAGATAGGGTTAGACTGGGGTCACAGCACGATATAAAGGCCCCTTCAAATCCACCCCACAGGACGGGGGAAGCAGACGCTGGAACATAGGAGGAGTAATGTTTCTGTGACCGTGCAGCTCCACGCAGAGCAGTATTCCTAGTTAGATTAACCGCAGTAAATTGAGTTTCTGTAAGAGGCGAATTTACTTAACATGCTGCCAATGGTGCTTGAATGAGCTCTGATCTGATTTCTCTTATCACATTGTTCAATTGAAAAGGGGGACGCTGAAAGCTTTTCTATTCCCAGCTATTAAGCGGCGTCAGATAAGGATGAGGGCAAAGCGCCGTTGGAAAAAAAAAAAAAATGCCCCTATCAGACAGTCGGCCATGTTTTTTTTTTTTTTTCTCCAGATGAGCTATTTTTAGTATAGGAACTGGCAGGCTGTAATGTGTTTGAGCAGGTCATTAGCTCAATAAGTGGTTGAAGGAGTCTTTGAATATGTAACTCACCAGAAACGCCTTTTTCATTTAGTAAAGGCGAAGAAGGGTCAGCCCTAATCTCTGTTTCTCCATTTCAGGCCGTGAATTTGGGCTGTCAGGGAGGAACTTCTTGTGGCTGTTTGTGCATATTTATGTGCCGATCACAATGTGGCCAGTCACCTGCAAATACATACTGTGTCTCTTCTAGAGCACGTATATGTTATCCTGCACTGGTATCTGCCGTGTAAGTTTTTGATATATGACAGGTTGACAAAGGCTCCTTTCTCATTTGGCCTCCCCACCTGCGTTCTGACACATTGGGTGGAGGGGTGGGGGTCGGGAGAGCTCGATAGGACTGTGGAGTTATTGACTCCCAGGCGGGGAGCTTCAGCACAGCTTGTCTAAATCTCTGTAAGCAGACAGAGCTGAATGATGTCCCGACTTCCAGATGTGTGCCACTGCGTGGAAAAAAAGAGCAAAATGCAGAGAGATCCCCCCCCAGGGCTGGGGATTAACAAGAAGGGGGACATCTATTAAAGCAGCAGTTTCTGCTTTACATTCGCTGTTATTGAATTTTGTTGCATTCCTACTGACCCCTCAATCCTCTTTGTTTAAGTGTTTTCCATTACCGTGGCACACTCTGGATGTATTATTGCATTAACACTTTTATGTGCCACCAGAACAGTAAAATACTGAACGCTAAGAAGGAATTAGGCCACAGCTAAAGTGAAATGAAATTATGG